>NC_091124.1:187467950-187767950 GCF_040183065.1 Periplaneta americana
TCGTTACCAAACTTTCAGAACGGCCCCGAGGTTCACTCAGCCTCCTATAAAATTGAGTACGGGTCTTTTCTTCCCCATAAATTCCCCCTTTTCTAACAAACGACGTAATGCCCTAGTTCAGAATCTATAAATTGCCTGTTACATGTGCGAGGTCACTCATCTAGTCGCAATGCGAAAGGAGAGGGAACCTTTCAATTTGCAGATTAAGAATTCACGGCGTCTCTCCTGGCGGTCTTCACCTGCCTTGTCATCGAACAACAGACGACAGAGTCTTCTCGACTCCTCCTGCACTGCGAAATGACACAGTTCATTTCAATGTGCAGATTTACATCAGCCATTTCTTCCTCGTCCTGTCCCGTGATCACCTTGATCACATTTCCGTCCCCTCGCGTATGTGGTACCTAAGAGGTTACGTCCATTTTCGGTTTTCCCCTTCAAAATTTTCTAGAGCTCCTTCAGTGGAGCAGCGTAACCCGGAGTGAGACAAGTGGCCAACAGGCTTGGAGCTCACATATTTAGTTTCTTGCAGCCCCGAAACCCTTGCAAGGACGCGCTTTGCGTATCTTTTAAATTTCTCCTCCCAATTCTCCTCTTTCAATTCAATTCAATTTCCCGGGGGTAAAAGGCGGTTAGAGCGTGGTGCTGACCACACCACCTCATTCTAGTGCCGAGGTCATGGAAAGCATGGGGCTCTACCTCCATGCCCCCCAAGTGCCTTCATGGCATGTGACGGGGATACCTTTACCTTTTACCTTATTATTAGTATTAGGCCCTATTACTACAGGGACATCATTTTATTTTTACTAACATTTCTAATATTAACCTGGCTATACCTTTGGATCAACGATTAAGAACCGGAAACACCGTTTGCTACCTCCTTCCACGACTGGAGTTCGATGATACTGGCGTAAAATATAAACAAATCACTTTACTAGGTATAGGAGGGAAGAAAAGTAGTTCATCCATTTACGTAAACTAGGAAATATAGCGAATTTGAGTTTGATAACTTTTATTAGATTTTTGTTTAATCAAAATACAGTACAGTATTAACAATGAGTGTTTTTACTCACGAACTGAGCTGTCCATGTGACCGTATTCATTATGCAGTGTATATTATACTGTCTACAGCACATTAGCGTACAATATAGAGAATGGAGTTAAATCGAAAAATAATCATAATATGGATATTTAAGCACATTTTTTTAATTGGTGGCCCTTCATTTCGATACAGGCTTCAGTTCTAATGTGCATATTATCGCACTATAGACTATTGTAAGTAATTCCAATTACCAGGTTCGTACTTCGTACTAGTAACTCATAATTCTGTACCTACTCTATAAAACAGACCTTACGTACTGTAAATTCAATCTTCACTTCTGCCCGATCCGAAAAGATAAAATTACTTAGACATGATATCTACTGTCCGTCCAAGTGGTTACGTCGCAGCGTCGTAGAAAGGCAGGAAATCACGTGACAGTTAATTACTTAACGAGGCCCTTTTATTTAAGTTATTTTAAACAATTGTATGGGTATAATATTACGTAGACGTCCAATTCCTAACAGAAATTAATGTTCTCAGAAAAGAGCTAAGACAGCCCAGCCACTAGCATTTACAGAGAGGCGAATAGAAGCAGGTGGGGGAAACCGGGATGCGACGTAGACAAATGGAAAATGATGCAATATTGAAAGCTCTTTCGTCACTGGAAAACGCGAACATATTTTTGGAACGTATTGTTTACTATGACCGTAAGGCTACTATGACTGTATATGCGGTCTTGGATCTGTGCGGAGGACTGTTGAACTTCCTTAGTAGAAGGGGTGGGAGTGAAGTACATCCAAAAACTCTGGTACAATAAAAATTGAAGTAAAAATAAAATGATGTCCCTGTATTATTAGTATTATTATTATTATTATTACTCTTACTACTACTACTACTACTACTACTACTACTACTACTACTATTACTATTATTATTATTATTATTATTATTATTATTATTATTATTATTATTATTATTATTGCTGTTCTTCTTCAAGTAATACAAGAAGATATACAGCGTATAAGAATTAATATGTGAAACAACTGGGGTGTGGATAGTAGACCTCAAAACAGCACTAAAAGTCCATATGAACATAATTATGTCCTATGTTAGTTCGTTCTCAAGATACAGGCTCGCATGTGTCAGCTGTTGGTGGTAGATACAATCAATTCCATTAATTCCGTCACATTTTGAAATTGTGTTTACATTCAGTACTTCATTTCCCTTCCACTGTTATGCCAGTAAGTATGTACAGTACCTGGCCACATTATTATAATCACTCACATTTTTACTATACTTTACATATTACTTCCTCATTTGAACTCTGGTTTCCTTAAGTATTAAATACTGTATTTAGAGTTTTTATCAGTTTCTTTGACAATTTTTAGGTTTGCTTCTACGATGAATCAACCTTTCAGTGTTTGATGGACAAAGCAATGTTTGTTCTTCGACGAAAGGGAGAAAATTTTGCTTCTGGATGCCTGGTTAACACAGTTAAACACCCAATATCAGTCATGATATGGTCTGTGATATCAGGCAAAGGTTCAAGACGGCTCTACATTATTCAGGGAACAGTGAAACAAGATCAATATATCCAGGTGTTGGAAAACTGGCTTATCCCTCAGCTGAACGAATGGTTCCCAAATGGGGAGAAATATATTTTTATGCAAGATAATGCACCTTGCCACACTGTTAGGAGAGTCAAAACGTTTCTGGCTTCCAAAAAAATTCCACTTTGCCAGGCTAGGAAACTCACCGGACTTGAATCCCATTGAGAACGTCTGGGCCCTCGTAAAAATAGAGATGGCAAAAGAATTTATTACTACCAGTGTTCGACTTATTGAAAGGCTGATACATGTTTGGAATTACAATGAGAGGATCCAGGAAGTAATACAGAAGTGTATTGTAAGCATGCCAAAGAGAATTGAAGCTGTAATTAAAGCCAAAGGAGGTCGTACGAAATACTGAAATTTCTGTAAAATGAGGTGTGGTTAGTTATTTATTAATATTTCTTTAATTAACTTTGTTGCAATTGTAATTTTACTTAATATTGTTTAAAAATTAAATATGTAATGTGAATTCTGCTTAAGAAAGTAAACCAGAGTTCAAACGAGGAAGTAATATGTAAAGTATAGTAAAAATGTGAGTGATTATAATAATGTGGCCAGGTACTGTATACAAGACACACAGATGGCCAATCCTATGAGCAGTGGCGTGCCTCTGCACCTCTGAAATACTGGCATATATCGCAAATCAATTCTAATTGTTCTAGCTACTACTCTAGCATGAATACCACTGAAAACCGGAATACGTAAGACAGAAGAGTCGACCGCGCGTGTATAGTAGGGATGGGATGGGGTGGAATACGTAGTTTCGTTGCCAGTATACGCTTAATGAACGAGACGGCATTAATGGAGTTCATTGTACATCCCTGTTTGTATACAAATTGTGGAACCGAATTTATGACTCAGAGCGCTCCATCCCGCAGGCCCGGGTCATAGATAAATATATAATAGAATGCGAAACTGCGGTCAGCACCATCTGGCGGCAGGGGGCTCAAATGAGATGATCAGCGCCCGACGTCGTAAGTGGTGAACATTAGAACTACGTGTTGGGTACATTACCCAGAGTTCTCTATTTATCCGTTCGAGACGTTGCTCAAGAAGTCAAGGTGGCAGCCAGAAACTTGCTAATAAGTGAACATAAAGTGATACTACGTGTGTGTATAAGCAGTGTATGTTAAACAGTGATGTTTATGGACGTTCTAAAAATAGTGTTGCTGAATATATTGTAAAATAATAGTAATATAATAAATTGAACTAAGTAGTTCTTGCAGACTTTTCCATTGCGCTGTACAATAAATACCCAAAGAATACAATCCCAATTATCTAACCTTTTGCTTTATTTTTTCTCTGGTTATATTTTAATTGGGTAGTGTAAAATAGATCGTCTCTTTTATCTTCCTGTTGTCTCCGGTAAGAATTTTCAGTAGAAGATGCTGTGAGGAATAAAAATATAAATGTTTTATTTTAAATTGGGTTAGTTTTGAATTCGATGAGGGTGGGAGGGAATACTTTCTGCACAGTTTAACATTTTCGTCACCAGGTGCGCTGCTAAATGCATGGAGTAATTAGCTATATGTAATAAGTTCGCCTACTCCCAACAGGTGGCAAAAAGATCAATTTCTTCATTAGCTTCTCTAGTATGTGTTACGGGAAACTCAGTAAGTTTCGCATTCTATATTTATCCATGCCCGGGTTCTGTTTCCGCTCTGGCCGTGGCGAAATTTGTGATGGACAAAGCAAACATTACAGAGAGTTTTACTCGGGGAGTTCCCCCTCTTTCATCCCATTAACATCTCTTCTCCCCTTCATTTCATCTATCATATGTAGTAGTTATAAGTAGGCTGGGGTGAACAAGATTGCCAGCAAATCTGTGGAACGCCTGGAGTGTTTGAATGTGTCAGACAATCAATGACGCGGCGGCGTGTGCAGGAGTGCATTCAGGCGCAAGGTGGACATTTCGAGCACTTTTTGTAGTGACGCATCAATGCTGGTACACAGCAAGGGCTGCAGCTACACGAACAGGGGTGTATCAAGTAGGGCTGTTAACAATTTCAGCAGAGCCACCGGCGTAGCTTAGTCGCTTGCCTGGCGATTCAGAGTTGCACAGGTGCGATTCCCGCTTGGACTGATTACCCGGTTGGGTTTTTTCTGAGGTTTTCCTCAACCAGAAGGCGAATGTCAGGTAATCTATGGCGAATCCTCGGCCTCCTCACCTTGCCAAAAACCATCTCGCTATCACCAATCCCACCAACGCTAAATAACCTAGTAGTTGATACAGCGCCGTTAAATAACCAACTTAAAA
Source organism: Periplaneta americana (assembly GCF_040183065.1). Taxonomy (NCBI): domain Eukaryota; kingdom Metazoa; phylum Arthropoda; class Insecta; order Blattodea; family Blattidae; genus Periplaneta; species Periplaneta americana. The sequence goes on from NC_091124.1 coordinate 187,472,857, forward strand.
AAAGCAATTTCAGCAACCTTGGTAGTTGTGTACCTCAAGAACTATCGAACATACGATGTACTAGGGCATACGAAAAGTAATAAATAAAAATAAATAATAAAAAAGATACCGTAGTAAAAAAAATATGATATACAAATTCAATTTATTTAGGTTACTTTTGACACTACATACTTCAAAATATTGTCTCCTGCCATGTCAACAATACGTTGTCATATTCTAGGAAGACGGCGGACTCCATCTGCAGCAGCATTTTTGTATATATCTCTCACTGATCAATCTAAAGCTGTTCGGACTTCAACTCTTGATTGAAAGCGAATGCCTCGCTTCCACCCAACTTGCAATAGTTCAGTATGGTAGGACTTCTCTCTCACAGGCTTTTTTTTTCTCGCTGTTATTTATACTCGCTTTAACATCTTTGGTCATATAGCGAGTTAATCTTTGGTTGAAATCCGAAGGCCTGTACTATTGAATAATTTCGAGGAAAAATTGTTCCGGGGCCGGGCATCGAACCCGGGACCTTTGGTTAAACGTACCAACGCTCTCCCAACTGAGCTACCCGGGAACTCTACCAGACACCGATCCAATTTTTCCCTCTATATCCACAGACCTCAAAGTGGGCTGACAACCGTCAAGCAACCAACATTGAGTGCACACTAACTCTGTGTGACTTAAATTGTGGTTTTCTGTTACGTACAGTGACGTGTATTATGCAAATCAAGCTTTCAGGTATAACTCCCTGTAAAGTTAATTTGAATAATTTCGAGGGAAATATTGTTCCGGGGCCGGGCATCGAACCCGGGACCTTTGGTTAAACGTACCAACGCTCTCCCAACTGAGCTACCCGGGAACTCTACCCGACACCGATCCAATTTTTCCCTCTATATCCACAGACCTTAAAGTGGGCTGACAACCGTCAAGCAACCAACATTGAGTGCACACTAACTCTGTGTGACTTAAATTGTGGTTTTCTGTTACGTACAGTGACGTGTATTATGCAAATCAAGCTTTCAGGTACTATTGTTGAGACTGGTTCTATTGTTGTGAACTAGATGGCGACTGTATATTATGTAATACTGATTTGTTATGAATATGATTTCGGTGACGAATGGGCCGGTGATATTCAGGGAGAAGATTTTCAATATTGCAAATTTATGAAACAATCGCTGGTCTATCACGTAGTACAAGATTTGAATGGTCACCGCTAGGAGCACTGATTTACAGCATTGTTGCCATTACTTATCGATTGCCCTATACTAAAAGCCAGGTTATGAACCGACTAAACCGGAAGCAACGTTCTGTTGCTCTCTTTCTGAGCTCTGTTGCCACATAGTGAGGCGAGATTCAAAGCGTGTTCAGCGTTTGTCACCGATATGTTTAAAATAACTACTGTATATAGTTCTCGATAACACTATCAACAATATTAGTAATTAAAATTACTGTTTTAAGAAAGCACGAACTAATGACGCTGGTACGAAATGCGACTCGTAATGCACGTGGTACTGCAAATGAACTGGGAAGTTTGGCTACACTGTCTCCGTGATTCCGTTGCTAGATTTTCGTTAGCAGACGACATTTTCACGTGAGGTCCAATGAAAAGCTCCGTTCTCCTTCCCCCCTCCTCCCCGCCATACTCAACGTGTCATCGCTGCACAGGCTACCCCTCTAACCCGCACTTTCTCTCGCCCTGCCAACTACTTCCTGTTTAGTCGGTTCATAACCTGGCTTTTAGTATAGTAGTACATTCATATGGGCGTTTTGCGCTGTTTTGAATTCTACTGAACAACATCATAATTACTTCCTACATAAATCCATGTACGACGTATATTGATTATTGGAAAACAGTTAACACTAAAATCAATTTACATGAAGATTTTTCTAACTAAAATATTCAAAAGGCTATTGTGAAAGTTGGGAGGTCGGAGGGAAAGAGACCTTTGGGGATGTCGAGATGTAGATGGGAGGATAACATTAAAATGGATTTGAGGGAGATGGGATATGATGGTAGAGACTGGATTAATCTTGCTCAGGATAGAGACCGATGACGGCGATGAACCTTCGGGTTATTTAAAAGCCATAAGTAAATAAGTAATTTATATTGTACCATGTTTGAAGTTAATCTGCAACCTGCATGATTTATCTGGAGCACGTTGAGGATCTACCGTCATCTGAAATATTCCTGCAGGAGCTGGTGCAGATGGGTCTTCGAGGACACCTGATTCGTAACTGCAAAGTGCAACATAAATAATAAATCAAGCCTCATTTTGAAACTCATGAAAAGATTAGGAGTTTTCAGAATAGCTTCTCTACCTAATATGCATGAGGTTGGCATCCATACTCCATGGTTCCTTGGGTGTGACAGGCACTGGTATGCCGTGACTGGCAGCATACTGCAGCAAGTCCTGACGTCCTTGGAACCTCTTAATGAAACTTGGGATTCTCCACGGAGCAACCACCTTCAGCAGAAATAAGATGCAGGCAATCATTATTATGTGTTCAGAAACTCCCTTCATGTACGGGCATCTTAAATTACTGTATAGACCAGGCCTGCAGAACTGTAGCTCCTGAGAGCACTGCTATACTCCCCTTTCTTACCCCACCCACCTTTTCTACCAGAGCGGTCATGACGTTCTAGTTACGCTCGGCTGCATTAACATTCATTCTCGCGGCGGCAGGTATACAATACACTATCAAGAATTGCAAATGAACAGATAATAAAATCCTTAGGATCTTACCTTTAGAAAGTAAGAGAAAAATGAATGAGGGAAATAAATAAATTAAAAGACATGTAAAATAAATTTTAAAATGTATGTGTGCTAATAATGTAAGAAGATCTACATATGTGTATCGTCCTATTACTAGTAAAGCCTATTAAATCCACTTTTTGTGTAAAATAAGTTAAGTACAGTCCCTGACATGTCTCTCCGTGCTCTGTATTATACTAAAATGAAATAAGTCCGAAATGTTGCTTGCAGGCAACAAACCAATTACTTTATTTGAAGAATTTATTATGATTTTTCGTGCATTAATAAAGTTTTAATTCCTGTTTTTACAAAACTTGTATTACTGGTCTTAACTGGTTTTACTAATAATTGGACGATAAATAAATTGTACGTTGATAAGTAGGCCTAAGTGATAGCTATATGGCCGGATGTCAATGCTGTCATTCAACATTGTAACGCACTCCAGCCAAATAAATATATAAATAAATATATATAGGCCTATATATAAATAAATAAGTAAATACATAAGTAAATAAGTAAGAAAGTAAGAAATTAAGTAAGTAAATAAGTAAATAAATAAATAAATAAGTAAATACGTAAATAAATAAGTAAATAAATAAATATATAAACAAATAAGTAATTAAGTAAATAAGTAGACCTAAATAAGTAAATAAGTAAACAAACAAACAAAGAAATAATACGTGTACTGCAGTTTAAAGAGAACTGGAACATGGCAAAATCTAAACTCGTGAAGAAATACTACTTCCAAAGGAAATAGTAATATGGTTATTTTGTTGTTGAAGACGAAAGAATTGCTTGTTTACTGTGTTCCATCCAATTTATTTCTACTCATCATTTCAATATTAAACGACATTTCAACAAAGCCCATATGAAGAATTATGGAATGCACAAACTTTCGGGTAAGTTCATTATAATGAACTGTATATTGATTATTTATTTATATACTGTAAAATTAAGGACGTCACTCGTTGTGTTCATTTTGAATTGACTTTCAAGGTTCATTACTTAAATGCTATAAATTTATGTTTCCGTAGGTGATGATAGGAGGAAAGTTTTCGAAAATCTAAAACAGGTTAGGTGCAAAGAAATCTCAAAGAAACTACCGACAGGAAATCTAGCATAATTGTAAAACTTGAAACGAGATAACGCGTTATAAAAACAATGAATTTATTACAATCCTTTTTGAAAATTACATGCCACCACTGATGAACCTTTGACGACAAGAGAAGGTAAATAACTCTACGCGGAAGTCGATCATGACCAATAGAAGTGGAGTGAGGCTGACGTCATATTTCCCCTTCTTACGAGTTCTGCAGGCCTGGTATAGACAATATCAAAATGTGAGACTATTCAAAGAACAGCAGCAACTTAATATGCGTAATTGATCACTAGAAAAATTGACTATTTTTTACTATTTTTGGCTGTGTTCTGCAGCTCTAACTAATAAGAACCTTTCCCGGTGCCGTACACTTGATTTGGTTACGCGTTTACTCGCCAGAAGTCTTCACTTTTTTATGCAGAGTTGAATGAAACTATCACTATGAAATTTAAAACTTACGGTTAGTGTAAAAAAACACACAAATTGCGATAAATGGCAATGAACTTACATTTACAGTAATTATGGCTCGCAATTCTCAACATGTCTGTCGGCCCGAAGAATGCACAAATTCAAGCGACGGACCATCTCCTCGTGCACTTTCGAGAGCACGTCAGAAGTAACCATCTGTAATATCGTGTGCACAATCCTTTTCATCAATTCTGGGTCGGTGCGAGGTTTATCTGCAAACACACGATCCTTAACAAATCCCCATAAAACGAAATCCAGGTAAGTTAAGAGTGAAAACCATGGTGACCAAGCAATTGTACCTGCGTGACCGATCCACCTGTTAGGAAATACTTCGTCAAGCAAGGTTCGAACAGCCCATGCATAACGTGGAGGAGCTCCATCTTGTTGGAGAATTATATCTGTAGTCAAAAGGTTCATTCGCTCCAACTCTGGGATCACTAACATTATCAGCATGTGATAATCGTCACTGTTAATTGAATGATCCGGGAAGAAAAAGGGCTAATGACTTCTGAATTTCGTTTCATGGGAATTTGTTAAAGATCGTGTGTTTGCAGATAAACCTCGCATCATCCTAGAATTGATGGAAAGAATTGTGCACAAGATATGGTTACTCCTGAAATGTTCTCGAAAGGGCATCGCTTGCATTTGTGCATTCTTCGGGGCGGCAGACATGGTGAGAACTGTGAGCCATAAGTTAACTAGTGTAAGCGCAAGTTCATTGCAATTTATCGTTATTCAATAATGTCAATTGAGAAAAGCGAAATGCAGGTTTTAAAATGTTAATTAATGCGCTTTTCTCTTGTTATTATAACAAATACGTTTTCATTATCTCCTGAAATTTAAATATTTTATAGTATAATACAAATAACCTGATTAATAAATTAATTAAATGAACAATTGTTATGAAGGAGTGCCATTTCTTTTTATACAATGGACTTGAAATAGAACATGGAGATGTAGATGTGGAAGTAGGATTTCGCACTTTATTTAGTACAATGGATTCATGCTCATCGATTTACGTGGAAACAGTCGGCGACACTGACTAAAGAAAAGAACGACAATGCCATAAATTGATAGTGATAAATCGAGCTGCAGAAATTATCGCGATGTATGAGTGTGATTGGTTGGAATTCAAAATTACACTTCATTGGCCGAAAATGGAATGACGTCATGAAATTAAACAATTAATAGAAATCTCAGACCTCGAGTGATATTTATTAGGACTATTTCGTGAATAGAATAAAAATTTAAATAATATATCCCTAAAATTCGATCACAAAATGTTAATAATTGTATATTAACGAATACTTAACCTATTCAGACATTGTGAAGTTGAAATACTCGTAGATGAATATCGATTATTGCAATAAAGAAATTCGATGTTATTATTCAGTAATGCCAATTGCGAAAAGCGAAATACAGGTTTAACATTGTTAATTACATTTCTCTTATTATTATAACAAATATATTTTCATTATCTGCTGAAATCATAATTTAACAGTAACAGTGGGGACAGCTATATACCAATGCTTATGTATTCACAGTGAGACATGTTGCTACACAGTGAAGCCATGTCTGTATAGATAGGTCTAATTAAAACACGAATTTTATTACGCCATACGAAAGGCAGTTTGATCAAAGACATTATTACTATGCAAGGTCTTTGAGTTTGATATGCGATGATGTTACATAAATTGTTTAATTTCAATACAAATGTTATAGGCTACAATTTTATAGGTTACGTTAGGCCTACCTGTGGAAGAAGGACCATTGTCACCTGTGCCTTGTTTCGACTGTTACTTACAATGAGTGCTACACGAAAGTATTTTTTATAGCTCGACAAACGCATTCTCGCTGTAGTGTGTAACGAAACTAAAGCTGCATCTACATAGTTCAATATTCCAATCGCGTATGAGTGCAATCTGGGAAGAATATTGAAAGAATCAAGTTTAAAAGGTACGTTCAATTAAGATGCATAAATATTTTCTGTCTACATGGTGCGCCGTTTTGAACGTGATCTTCACTGCGTAAATGTATTAATTAATATTAAATATCAATCTTGCATTCATTGCTTTAAAGTTGAAAAAAAAGTTTAACCGTATAGTTGCATCTTAATGTATTCATGATCATCAATTTACGGGGAAACAGTTGGCGACAACGACTAAACAAAAGAACGACCATGCGATAAATTGATAGCGATAAATCCAGCTGCAGAAATTATCGCAAAGTCTGACTGTGAGTGGTTGGAATTCAAAATTTCATTACACTTCATTGGTCGAAAATTGAATGACGTCATATAAACGAAATAGTCACTAAAAAACCTTGACGTTCTATACGCAGTTAAATCAATTGACATACTAAGTTACATTTAATATCAGTTTCTGTAGACTACAGTCGAATTTGAAGACACAAAAATTATGTCTTACCTTCACTTTTGGCCACAATGCGTAGCAACTGAGCTCAAAACGGACTTGGTCGTTGCCTTTACCAGTGGCGCCATGAGAAATGAACTGCGCCTTTTCTTCCTGCGCCACACGGATCAGGCCCTTGGAGATGCAGGGTCGAGCCAGGGAAGTTCCCAGAAGGTACCGCGACTCGTAGATAAGCCCTGCATTTACTGCAGGCCAGATGAAGTTCGCCACGAAGTCGGCTCTCAAATCATCGATCACCACCTAAAAATCAGAGCTGACGTATATTGAAATAGGTGATAATTCTCTGCAAATCATCTTTATACTTGGAGAGAGTTAATGAGTAGCCACTCAATTCACAGCCAAACCCAAAAAGAAACTTGACTTCATAGGGTCTGGATAAGTCAAATTGTGTTAGCCTGTGTTATCTATATTGCATAGGCTATATCATTTTAGGTACCGATAATTTACATTTAGGCTAATGCTTGTTGTAACATGATACTTCACTATTTAAATGTCCTATATCAATTGTAGGTCAACTGTACTTGATCTACATAAATAAATGAATAAATGAACGAATGAACGAACGAACAAACAAACAAACACACAAACAAATAAATAAATAAATGTTATTGCTATCTCAATACTTGATCTTAGTCAGTGTATACAGAGTAAGGTGAATAGGCTGAAGGAAACTCGTAACATAGTTGTGGAGTAAGACCATTTCGAGGAAGTAGGCCTAAATAAAATGGGTGCACTGCACATTTTCTTCTAAATTTAAAATGAGCGTATATGTGGAAATCATTCCTATAATAATAACAGCAACCAGGGGCGTACGCAAGGGGGAGGATTACCGGGTTTGAAACCCCCTCTTGAACTTCTTTAAAAAATGATCATTCGGAAAAGTGGTCAGTCGGAGAGTTTATTTCGGGAAAATGGGTAATATCAAATATGTTAAACGTCATTGTGCAGGTAATGGAGGGGGAAAGAAACTGGCCACCCTACCCCATTATCTCCCACCCTAGCTGTCTCACGAATGATGCCTTATTGGTGCCACTTGTGAGGTTCAAACTGTCTCCGGACAGTTGACTAAACAACAGCAATAAGGATACCTTTATCTCTAACTTTACGGTTATTTTTATATTAGTCTATCTGATATGGAGATCTAACGATATGTGCAAATTAGGGGGGAATTTCTGTTCTAGCTCATTAACAGTTCCATTATAAGTTCATTAAAAAAACTTATATAAATATAAATATATATATATATATATATGAGAGAGAGAGAGAGGGAGAGAGAGAGAGATTGTATCCAAAACACAGAATTCAGTTATTCTGGAAAATTGCATAGGTATCAAATAGCCTAAAATTGAATATGACAGATGTTTTTTTAAGTTCTGAACGCCAGATGAAACTTCAAGAGAGAGATCAGCAGTAGCTTTTTAGTTTGTCTTTAACGACGCTGTATGAACTATAGGTTATTTAGCATTGATGAGACTGGTGATAGCGAGATGGTAGATTGCGAGATAAGGCCGAGGATTTACTATAGGATAACCTGGCATTCGTCTTACATTTAGGGAAATCTCGGAAAAAATCTCAATTAAATAATTATCACAAGCGGAAATCGAACCCACACCCCAGTGCAGCACCAATTAGCATGCAAACGCTCTATTGCCTGAGCTATGCGGGCAGCTAACAGCAGCAGTACTGGCACTAAATTTAATATCGACTATGATGACCATATAATGGTCATAATTATAGCACGAAAATAATTTCATTTGAAGTGTATGTATTTTTTTAAAGAAGTTGAATGAACAAAATGCTACCTAACGTTAAAGCTCTATCTTATTAGAGGTTTTTCGCAAATTCGTCGTACTCTAAACGTTAACGCTATGTTGACGTCAGTAATTACGTATTTGATTGCGTATGTTAACATTCGAAAAACTTCGAAAAGAATCATTATACTATATTACCCGTTTCTTTAACATTTATCATTTCGTAGCTTCTATGATAGTCAATCAATCACGCTGTAATTTTTTAATTGATAGACTACTCATGTCTATGGAATGTATAGAATATAATTCTAAATGAAAATCTGTTTTCAAAAGTAAGAAAAAATTAACTTCGATGTGATCTGTTCAGAATTGACATTTACATCTTCAAAAGTTGATAAGCGGTAAACTTCTTTGTTTTTCGCGTTAGATTGGGAGGGCCAAAGCGAGAGAAATGTTGAGCCAGAATGAAAATTACTTTTAAAGGAGGTCATTACTCAAAATCTTTGCTGGTTTCTGAGTTACAGCGAGTTAAAGAAGTGTTTTCGCTGGCGGAGTACTCACGAATCAACCTTTTATCTGTTAGAGTCTCAAAGAAAAATTCTTTCCTGAACCTTCTTCTACTTCGGCCTTAATAATTTATCTGCCTTGAACTGTTCTAAGTAGATGAATATCATCCACAGTGATAAATCTCAAACGGTGTTTTAACACCGAATTTGATCTACGATAAACTTCATTCACGTTCACGTTATTCGGCTAGATAGAGAGGGTTCAACTATTGAATTAACGTGAGGTAAATAGTTCTGATTGGCTCTTTCACCAATGACGTCAACATATCATTAACGTTTAGTGTACGGAGAGGGTGCGAAAACTTTCTAATATTTAAAATGTTGCATATTCGTCTAATTTTAAGTTATTCTTGGTGACAAATATACTATAAGTAAATAGATATTATATTTCCATGTAAATGGGTCCCGTAATTTAAAAGTTTAACCTCTTCACTCAAATTCGTTATGCATGATTTATGAGACGTACAGAGTGATTTATATAGAACTGACACATTTCTTTCATTAATTGTTTCAAAACGAATTGTGCTAGGGACAACTTATTATACCTAAAATGTAGAGGAATTTTGGGAGATTATTTACCTCTATAGCAAATGTTGTCCGGCGTTGTCAAATCCGGAGATCTCGGTGGCCACAGGTTCCTGGAAATTATTCGGTCGTCACATAACCAGATAAATGGAACCATGCTTCATCTGTGAACCATGTGATGGACAATATAGCAGGATTTTGCACATGAACGTCTAAAACCAACGACAATAAGTCACTAGATGCGCAGATGTTTATGTTGTATTCCTATTGTTGGCAGCTGTTTTCGACATTTTGTGTCAACGTGAAAATTCAGTACACATTAAATCAACGACTCTTCCTTGTGAAGCAATACTGGATTACGAATTCAATTACAGCTACTCAAAGGGCATACCAGAGAGAATTTGGTGTTCGCAATCCTCCCAAAAGAAACACAATACTGGGACTCGTAAACAAATTGGAAACAACTGGATCTCTGGTGAGTGAAAAGGGCAAGCATCGTTCATCTAGGCTTCCCATGGTTGTTGTTGACGTAAGAGCACGACTGGAGCAGTCACCCAAAAAATCATTAAGACGTTTGTCGCAGGAGACAGGGTACACCTACTCAATGTGTCAGAGAGCCTAAAGCCATATAGGATTACGGTTGTTCATCAGCTACAGGAACCAGATAAGGATAAGAGATTGAATTATTGTCGTTGTTTCAGACATTCATTGTGCAAAATCCTGCCATATTGTCCATCACATGGTTCACAGATGAAGCATGGTTCCATTTATCCTTTTATGTGACGACCGAATAATTTCCAGGAACCTGTGGCCACCGAGATCTCCGGATTTGACAACGCCGGACAACATTTGCTATAGAGGTAAATAATCTCCCAAAATTCCTCTACATTTTAGGTATAATAAGTTGTCGCTAGCACAATTCGTTTTGAAACAATTAATGAAAGAAATGTGTCAGTTCTATATAAATCACTCTGTAGTATTCCTTGATTGCACACATATAGAAAGTTATATTCTGCATAAATATAAATCAGTCTGAGGAAATATCTTCTTTTAGTAGTTGAATGTATTAATATTATAAATACAATTTCTTTTCTTACTTGAAGTCTAATTCATAGTCCATGAGATAAAGACAAAACTAATACTTATCAAAAGATATTAAACTCATTGAATTTGACGATGTAAACATTATATTGATAGTATTTACTTCATGTACAGTAATCAGTAAATAGCAAAAGTATATAATATTGAACATAAACGCGTGAGTTTAGATACTATCATATCTTTATTTACAGTATTTTGTTCCAAATCATAGCAATTCTAGTTCCTTAGGTTAAGAGTTAAGATTTCTGACGACCTTTCATATTGACAAAATTATGAAAGAAGATAACTTCAATAACAGATAACGCCTTTTTAACAGAAGTTTTCTTAATTTCCTTCAATAACTACTAATATCTTGTTTCTATTCAGTGACGATAATATAAAATGGGGGGAAGGAAACTGGCCACCCTATCCCATTATCTCCTGCCTAGTTGCCTCATAAGTGATGAGGTGTTACTTATGAGGTTCAAACCAGTCTTCGGACAATTGACTAAACAACAAAACAACAATATTACACATCAGGACTGTCGCTGGGCAGTAACCTGAATACACGTTTCAGCGTCACATTGTTGACAAGTAACTCCATCTGTTAGCACAACCATAAAGCATCTAATAGACGCTAAGTTACCAACGAAAAAAAATAATAATAATATAAAATGAATTTATCTCGGTAATAAAAAAAATTACGTAGACTACAAAAATAAAAGAAAAATAAATTTAAAAAACTTAGAAATTTCAATGGAAATACAAAATTGTACAATTAGTTTGAACTATATAAATGCATATTTTGCTGTTTTCGTTAATTATTTTGCAATATTTTAAAATTTCAATACACAATAAATTACAAAAAAAAGTAGCCTAAGCCAAAATGAAAGGAATATTCTTAAACATGTTTCATTATAAATTCAAATTTTGTCTCTTGCAAATTATAAGTTTTATTTGCGGTACATTTGTAACTATTCGTGTATCTTACCCTTGAGGCTCCAATCTTCAATGCCTTCTTTCTTGCTGCTTCGAAGTCTTCATCTTGACCAATATTTGCCTAGAATACAGGACACAATAATTGGTTCATATTTTTCGTATAAATTGAAATAATACCAAAATCTTTAATATACCGGTAATATTTGATAGCAACATAGAAACAAAACAAATTAAAATGATTTTATTGTCAATGTTCTTATTTATGTAAGAAATACAACATTTTTTTTTTTTTTTTTTGTATGATTTGAGGCTTTCTCGGCGTTGGTTCGCTAATATGTTTTCGCGGGATATCAGCCGAGTTCCCTGAAGATGGCTGCTGAGATAGCAGTCGAAAGCTTGGAGCATTCCAAAATCTTAACTCGGCTGATATCCCGCGAAAACATATTAGCGAATATTTTTTTTAATAATTGAAGTCAACCAGAACAACATTTGGAATTAAAACCGTATTGAGCTAGAATTTTCTTAACAAATTTTAGAGGTTATCATCTACTAAACATTGCAAAAATAATGAGGATTTACACCGACAAGAGTAACACAAAAAGAATTATTGGACAATTTACTGAGAGACATCATTCTAGTGTCACATTAATAGATTATATGCTATGAAGCAACAAGAATGAATCTGGTAACATCAATGTAGTTACTTCTGTGTTTTTGATGATCAAGTTATTGAGTAAGAAGAATAAATATGGTAATACTAATACAATTATTTTATGATTCTTTATACATTATTTTTAAGGATAATAAATTTGTACAACCTCAAATGATGGACTTCAGCGCCAAATATTCGTCCAAAAATAATTCTCGACAAAGTAAGGAAAAAAATGTCCATTTAGTCTTAACTAAGATTCAAACCATCGACTATATTAACTTACCATGTAGGCAACAACATTGTAGCCTTGCTCGATGAGCCACAGCAGTATACAGGAAGTGTCCAGTCCCCCACTGTACGCCAACACCACAGTACCTTTTGTTGCACTCATTGCCTGAGCAGTAAATAGACAGCATTATATTTCGGAAGATGTACGATAAGAACTTTCTTGTGTTAAATTTTAACGTACCTTGTTAACATGTTTCGAATATTTTCGGTCATCTTCGAAACTGGTTGTTGTTGGTCTTGGCACCTCTTGTTTCCTGTGTGGGTGCGTTCGTAGTGTAGAGTCAAAGAGTGTCTATGTTTTGAAATTGAGTTGTGTGTTGAGAATATCGTTGGGGTGTGTTTTCGTGTGTCTGTATATTTCATATTGTTCTAGTGTGTTTAGTTTCTGGCTTTTTGGTTGGATGTGCAGTATTTCCATGTCTGTATTGGTGTCTCTGTAGGTTCCGAAGATGACCGAAAATAGGTCGAAACATGTTAACAAGGTACGTTAAAATTTAACACAAGAAAATTCTTATCATACATATTCCGAAGTGATACAGTGTTAAAAGTTGTGTAATCAAGATGTATAGCATTATATTGTTTATTGGTACTATATCATGTTCATAACACGGTTCAAAATAATTCAGTTAGCAAAAGAAATTATTTACCTGAAGTAGTATGTGATGGTGTAGGGATAAGTAATTGGGTGTGGTAATTGCTTTAAAAATAATAGTAATGGATGGACTATAATTGTTATAGTTTGAAGCTTCTGTCTTAACAAGCAGTTTTAGAGGATAATGCTTGCTTGTTGCTACGTTTCAAGTTCCAAATATGCTATAATTTTACGATGCTCCCTTTATGTTTCTGCTCCTACTGTTCCAATTTAGAAATCTCTCAATTTCTTAAGGAGGGACTCTACTGTTCTTTTTAAACCAATTTTCATATATTGTTAATGTTAATCAGCATGGTTAAAAGAAAGATACCTATCAAATTTCAAGTGATTTGAACACATAGTTTTGGATTTATTGTAAATAAACAAGAAATGAATCATTTGGAAAAGGCCCAGGCGTCCTAATTTTCCTGTTATTACTCTGAAATGTTTATAGAATACATATAAGAAATATATAGAGTTAGTTAAAAGTCCCGCACCACTTAACTTCTGAAGCTTATGGTTCAGTGACATAAAACTTGGTGTGTGGGGATAACCATATACTAAGAATTCAATAATGGTATTACCGAGATTCTTCTATTTCCGATTTAACCGGAAGTAACTCCAACTCTCTTATTTTAAATGGACAACCAATTATTTTTTTAATAATGCTTATTAAGAGTTTTTAAAAAAATACTCACACTAGATAATTCTGTATAATTTCAGTGTTGCTAAATCAAGAAAACAGAAAAGTGTATAATCTCGTAAGCAACGGTTCACAGACAGAGCCTGTCTGGACATGCAAGCGCACGTTGCAAGTGCCAACCGGCAAACAAGAATGAATGAAACATTTAATTCCAGTACTGGTCGGCTGGTAGATAGCACTACGTACACTACTTGTTCGGTGTTTTATTGTCATTGAAAATGGTGGAAGTTGAATTAATATCTCCTATATTCCAAAGAAGAGCCATTTGGGATAAACGACTGAAAGTATATGTTAGCAGGATCTAGGTTGACAAGATGTTGGAAGGAAAATATTCTGAAATTAAAGTCGAAGGTAAGCTTTGATAATTGTTTTTTATTGTAATTAATTATTGGTTTTACTGTAATTAAACAACTTCTTATAACTAAACATATTATTTGATGAAAGGTACATTATAACAAATTATTTTATGAACAATTTAGCCTCTGAAGTGTAGGGGGTTATTGGCAAAGTATGTCTTAAACAGATCTCTGACAGTTGTTGCTACGTTTGTGGGTCTTCCCAATGGTTTCATTTAATTTTTGGGTACAGGGATGACTGTGGCATAGGTTAAATGATGATTTATGCCCTCTTTATTAATGATTATGTTGTGCAACAGGCATATAGGCCTACACTTGATTATGTCCTCCACAATATTTACCTCGGTTTCTATGCTAGTTGATAGTAGTCCCCATTTTGAAAAAAAGGATGCCAAAAGCACATTCAATTGATTTTCTCATACGTAATAACCTTTTGTTGTACATTTCCTCGTCTAAGCAAAGGTTTTTTTCCTGAATAAGGCTTGATGAGATTAGGTAGAAGTGGACAAGCATCATCACCAAGAAACACATAGAGCTTTTACATTGGTACCAGGTAGAAATGACGGACTATGAATATCAAGCTCTTTTTTTTTTTTTCATTAATTTGAATATATCAAATGCTTCAAATGTACTCCCGTCATTTTGCTTACCACAACCACCAACATCAATAATTAAAAACCAGTAATTACCATCTGCTACCTCTTGCAAGACCACAGAGAAAAACTGTGGTTGTAGAACAATGAACCTGATTTCTTTGGACACTTTATTCTCACGTGTTTGCCATCTACACAGCCCAAGCAACTGGGGAACTTTCAAAGAGAAAAACAATCATTTGCAATCTCCAAAAATTGTTCTTTTTTGGGTACAGACATTATATAGAGATTGAAGGTTGCTGGTGATACTCGCCAAACTCTCTTCTTTCACAATTAATTTCACGTACACCCACTCTTTTTCTATACAATTTCAACTCTACGTTTTCAATCAAGAATAGCTCATCATCACTTGAACTCATCTTCACTACCGGTATTGATCACGAGTAATAGCTCAACAGGAACTTGTTTCCAGTTTTGTACATGAACCTTTCAGAACATGCAAGCACTTATAAACGAGCCACTGGCTACAAGTCGCTTGCTGCCAGCTTTGTACGTGAACGCACCCTATCCTACTACTGCCGAGTCAGATGGCTTAGTTGTGACAATATGCTGGAAAGGTTATTTCATCTCCATTCCTAGAAACTCAAAATTTGCCAATTCCACGACTACCAAGTGAGGAATGGATTTGTAATTTGGCAATTTTGACGGACTTGACTTCGTATCTCATTTTCCTGAATATAACCTAAACTTACAAGATAAGAACACAGGGGCGGCTCGTCCATAAGAGCTGCGGAGCTGCAGCACTCCCTGCTTTGACACGAAAATAAAAATATTTATTTTAATTTTTAAAAGAATTGTTACAGCTTTTATTGGTAAATTGCTTTATATTTCATCTGGCCGGGAATATGTACTATTATCTTATGCATAATCTTTTTGCGTGTCGACTGTATTGGAATTGACACTGCATTCAAAGTCGTCCTGGGATCTGCAGGGTGGGACAGCTCGTAAGAGTGTGTGTCTTGATGGTCAGGGGGTAGAGAGGTGAAGGGAAGCAGAGGGAAACTGCCACTGTTTAAAACCCATACCTCGCTGCAGTGGCTTGCAGAGCCAGGCCACAAGGGATCTTTCCTCCCCTCCCACACCGCTATTGTAATGCTGCGTCAAATGGAGTCCCTATTCCCTTGAAACTTAATGACAAAATTTTTATTTTCTTTTCATATACTTATTGTTGTAGAATCTTATCGAGTTAATATACGAAATTAATATTCTCTTTTGCCTTATTATTACGTATATATCCAGCCTCCAGCAGAACCTAATATTTGCCTTAACTCAAAATGATTGCACGAGTGGAATCCTTTTGATATAGCACGTAAAATAAGAAAGAGAATTCTTTTCCAGTTTTAGAATATTGTTGACCATCAGTAGGCCTATATCTGAGTGTTGCTTTGGTGTGACGTCTTAGTACCGTAACTTAACCAGTGCAAATGTGCAAGCATGAGTGTGTGTGAATTACAGAATATTAATTTTATTTTTCTCAACTTTCCCTCTCGGAGAAGATTGATGTACTGAAGTGAAATTAAAGGGTCGTCCGTTACCCAGCTTAAATCTTACTCAAGCTTCATCCAGCCGAAATAGTGCATATGTAAGGAAGTTTAACAATGAAATTTACGCTAAACATTTGTGTTACGTGGATGTGAACAAAAAGTTCAGTATTTTGTTTTCCTTGCCTCCTCTTTGATGGTAATACTGCATGGACTAGGAGTGATGTGACAGATTTAGGACATTTGCCCCTAAAAATTGAAAAGCACGAATCTTCGCAGTCTCACCTGAAAAATGTTGTTTCATTGGCTATGTTAGGCAAAACTAATATTGCTGCGCAATTATGTGAAGCGAACAGAACAAACATTCTCAAACATAATCAAGAAGTCAGAAAACATCTTGAAATTATTTTTAAAAAATATTGATTGTATCAAATTTTGTGGCCAATATGAACTTCCCCTTAGGGGACATGAAAAACGATTCGAAGAACCCTGGTGTGTTTCGTGGGTTGCTACAGTTCGCGAGTAATCTAAACGAGCCTCTCAAAAATCATTTGGAACATGCCACTGTTTAAGGTTATTCTAAGACAATTCAGAATGAACTGGTAGATTGTAAGTTGAGTATCTGCCGATCTGCAATTCAGACTGAAATCGATGGTATTAGTTTTTCTTAGCGATTAGCAAATGGTCCCACAGACATCTCCCAACTAAGTCAGGAAGTTTTGGTTTTTCGATATGTAGTGCATTTATTTTTGTCCTATACTTATTAGTAATGGTATCAAGAAGTGAATGACGTCGTACAAAATTTTGTCCAATATTCTTTTGAGAAGATTAACTCCGTATGTAGATGAAATTATAGGAGATCATCAGTGCGGTTTTCGGCGTAATAGATCGACTATTGATCAGATTTTTTGTATTCGGCAGATAATGGAGAAAAACTGGGAGTATAAGGGTACAGTACATCAGTTATTCATAGATTTCAAAAAGGCATATGACTCGGTTAAGAGGGAAGTATTATATGATATTCTTATTGAATTTGGTATTCCCAAGAAACTAGTTCGATTAATTAAAATGTCTCTCAGTGAAACATACAGCAGAGTCCGTATAGGTCAGTTTCTATCTGATGCTTTTCCAATTCACTGCGGGCTAAAGCAGGGAGATGCACTATCACCTTTACTTTTTAACTTCGCTCTAGAATATTCCATTAGGAAAGTTCAGGATAACAGGCAGGGTTTGGAATTGAACGGGTTACATCAGCTTCTTGTCTATGCGGATGACGTGAATATGTTAGGAGAAAATATACAAACGATTAGGGAAAACGCGGAAATTTAACTTGAAGCAAGTAAAGCGATCGGTTTGGAATTAAATCCCGAAAAGGCAAAGTATATGATTATGTCTCGTGACCAGAATATTGTACGAAATGGAAATATAAAAATTGGAGATTTATCCTTCGAAGAGGTGGAAAAATTCAAATATCTTGGAGCAACAGTAACAAATATAAATGACACTCGGGAGGAAATTAAACGCAGAATAAATATGGGAAATGCGTGTTATTATTCGGTTGAGAAGCTCTTATCATCCAGCCTGCTGTCCAAAAATGTGAAAGTTAGAATTTATAAAACAGTTATATTACCGGTTGTTCTGTATGGTTGTGAAACTTGGACTATCACTCTGAGAGAGGAACATAGGTTAAGGGTGTTTGAGAATAAGGTGCTTAGGAAAATATTTGGGGCTAAGAGGGATGAAGTTACAGGAGAATGGAGAAAGTTACACAACACAGAACTGCACGCATTGTATTCTTCACCTGACATAATTAGGAACTTAAAATCCAGACGTTTGAGTTGGGCAGGCCATGTAGCACGTATGGGCGAATCCAGAAATGCATATAGAGTGTTAGTTGGGAGACCGGAGGGAAAAAGACCTTTAGGGAGGCCGAGACGTAGATGGGAGGATAATATTAAAATGGATTTGAGGGAGGTGGGGTATGATGATTGAGGCTGGATTAATCTTGCACAGGATAGGGACCGATGGTGGGATTATGTGAGGGCGGCAATGAACCTTCGGATTCCTTAAAAACCATTTGTAAGTAAGTAAGTAATCAAGAAGTGAAATTTGTATGTACCGAAATCTACTGCAGCTCTCCCAATCCACAAGTTCACGAGCCGCCACTGTAAGAACAGACTTATAATTAACATGATACATGACCTGAAGGCTTTCATGGACA
Source organism: Periplaneta americana (assembly GCF_040183065.1). Taxonomy (NCBI): domain Eukaryota; kingdom Metazoa; phylum Arthropoda; class Insecta; order Blattodea; family Blattidae; genus Periplaneta; species Periplaneta americana. The sequence goes on from NC_091124.1 coordinate 187,491,443, forward strand.
AGCTTAAAATGTGGATTAATCAAACTGATAACGAGAGATTTAAGCATTTTGCATGTTTACAAAAAGTGTTTAATGATGGTTGTAAGCATTTGCTACCGAAGTACAAAACATTGTTAGAGGATCTTCCCATTGAATTCGGCATCAGGTTTGGAGAAGTTAAGTCTATGAATCATGAATGGAGACCCTTCAACAATCCTTTCGAAATTCAGCCTCTAGATGTCGATAATGATTTACAGTTAGAATTAATCGACTTGCAAAACAACACACCATTACACAATTCAGGAAACGTAGGTCTGAAATTGTATATTTAATATTGAAACTATATTTCTTAATCTTCGCCAAGCTGCACGTCCTGGGGTGACAATGTTTAAATCGACATACATTTGTGAATGGCTTTCTCAAAGTTAAATAACAATTTCTTCGGAGACAGAGCCCGAAATTGACAAACTTGTGGACAAGAAACAATGTCAAGCAGCAAAAAGGAAAAATCGTAATAATAAATCAAACAGTGATTGATGAATTCTCGTCCGATATTTTTGGAAATATAAAAAATATCTTCTTGGTTGACACTAAAATTAAGAGAATATAACCCTTTCTGCAATGGAAAAATCTCTTCTTGATGAAAAATAATAGTTTGCACATCAAAAAAGAAAAGGAGCTGTTAGAATTGGATACTTTAAAGTAGAAGGGTGCAAAGTGCCAAAATGAAACATTGGAGATAAGATAAAAAATGCAGCTATAAGAATAATTATACACATATTTGTGTCATATTTTTTTTTTACTGATAGAAAACAGCAATAGTAGAGTGTTTACTCATTAATAATAGTGGTATGTAAAGACATTATTTCTCCATATTTAATTATATAACACAGATTGTGAAAAGGGTTAAGTAATGGGTACAGTTGCAGTAGAATGGTGCAAAGTCCAATACCTATTTTTTCCTATTCTGGAGCAATTTTTACTGACAGATCTGCCTGTAGAACTGGCTATGCTCCTCATTTGGAAGATAGGGAGTCATTGCTAGTAGATCCCCCTTCTTTTCTTCAGTAATTTCCCTATTTTATGCTTTAATTTGAAACAATGCTGACTGCACATCTTTCATGTTTTTTTTTTTTTTCTTTTTAAGCACTTTAATGGTATGCACTGCTTCATTATCATGGGACTGTTCCACAGAAACACTACCTGCTTTACTAACATCATACTGAATGCAACATGCCTTAGAAATATTCAAGTTCTTGATGGAAATTAGTTGATCAGCAACATCTTGCATATTAAGGAAATATGACTCTAGCATTGAAACGGTTTGAAATGGTTTTACAACTTTAGAGTCTTGTACGATTTTAAGCAGGTCACTAGGAATGAAGGCTTTTGTCACTTTCTTTCGCTTTTCAATCAAAGCGAAATCAGAATCGCATTGCAAGAAACTGTGGCTGCTGAGAAGGAAACATTGTTCTATGTGCTCAAATAAACCAATGGGAACTAAAAAAAGGACACATGAAAACCATTACACGATATTTGTTTTCAGCTGCACAGTTATCAGATTCTTCTTGTTTGTTATGTCCACATTCATCAGTTTTAGTACGCACGAGGCAATCTCATTGGCACCTCTACTCGCGATGCTTTCATCCCACATACACATATAAGACTGCATTGTATCACATACACAAACTCCAAAGTTATAACGTGAAAGCTGACGTCTGTAAAACATTTCGCTGTGTGTAAGTTTGGGCACAAACATGACCTGTTGAAGATCCATTGCATTCTATGATGCAGTTCAACAGGGCGCTTACCGTCTGAAACTACATGGTGCTGACAACGTAACATCTAAATATCTCACTTAAACACAAGTAGATGTAGCCTCTTTCATACATCATCTTCCTAGGCACATTGCACTTTTCTGCATAATAATTTCGTTTTCTATGATTTTGGCACTTTGCACCTTTCTACTTTAAAGTATCCAATTATCTTCTGATTCAAGCTTAAAAATCGTGTTTCCTATGTCTTTGTTACAATCTTGGTTACATACATCAGCATACTTACGACTTGGAGTATCAGACTTGGCAAAGCAACATTAACCATCCCACTGAAAACCTGATGTTGAGTTAAAAAACCTGGTTTTATTTTTCACAGCAATGACATGATATATGAAAAACTTATCAGATGACCAGGAAACAATTGGCATTCATACAGTCCTCTCTTTAGATTAAAAACTCAAAAAAGTTTCATATCCATGGTTTAAGAATTAAAACAGAAAATCAATATCCCGAATTTAAAAGAAAACTTACAAATTAAATCAAACCCTTTAACTCTATTAAATATAGAATATAATCTAAATTTAACAGAAGAAATACTGAAATCAGAAGTAAACACAGAAATAATGAAACAATTGTCTTTAGAGACAATTAATATTAGGTACCCTACACAAAACTGGCTTCATTTATACACCGACGGATCCTTGATCTCCAGAGAACAAGGTGCCGGTGCAGGTGTTACGTGCTGTCTCTTCTCACTTTATAGATCTCTTGGATATGGAACAACAAGTTTTGATGGAGAAATCACTGCAATAAGTGAAAGTCTCAGGAATCTTCTCTGCCACATCAATAAATTAAAAAATACAGTTATATTGTCAGACTCCAAAGCAGCTATTCTATCAATAGTCTCTAAACACACATCTTCATCTCAAACAGCAGAAATAACTAAAATGCTCTCTCAATTAATATCACTCAATAAAAGAATTGTATTCCAATGGATACCATCCCATTGTGGAATGCTGGAAACGAGAATGCGGATGCTTTAGCAAAGAAGGGCAGCACTGCTACTTACAGACCTGTTACTAAATCTACGTATTACTGTGTCAAAAGATTTATTAAATCTACATACTTAGACTTCAACAAACAAAATATGATAACACAATCTCAAGGGAAAAAATGGAACTCTCTGCATCATAATCCACAGTTAATTCCCGCTTTACCACGAAAATCGTCTGTAGCTGCATTTAGATTGGCAACAGGCCATGATTGTTTGGCCAAGCATCTGCATAGAATTGGAATATATCAGTTCCCTAACTACCCAATGTGCAACTCAAACCAAGCAATGGATTCGGAACACCTCAAAATCTGTGCTTTGTTGGCTGACCATGATAATATCTTTGAAAAATATTGGAGTGCAAGAGGTCAAATGACTTTATTGTCAAATGCCTGGCATTAGAAAACAACAACTTTGTATTCATATATTTTCATATTATGGTATATCATCCAAAAACTAAAACTGAAATTTAGTATCATTGTCAATTTATTAAAAACGTTTAATTCACTATACGCAAATTTTGAATAAGCAAATGATGATTACCAGCCTTAATTATACAACAAATTTCGGGAACCACTGACTTAGGTTATGCAAGCATATTATGTATATTTATAATAAATAGGTAAAAATTATGTATATTATCATGTAATAGATTAAATTATTATATTTTGGGTGAATAATACCAGTAACATTAATTATACTGCGCAAAAACTGACATCTCTCAAGCATGTTAAGATTATTTTATAATTCTATTCTAATGCAGAAATGAAAATATGCACTCAGATACAGACTGGTAAATTACATATAATTCAAGACTCCAATACACAAGCCCGAAAAGAAAAAAATTTACTCACCAACTGTTGAATCAACCACAGCCAAACAGAATCTAAGGTTTTTTTCTATTTTATAACATATTATAAAGACGGTTTTCATAAGGTTAAGGTTAAAGTGAGGTCACATGATGGTCGTTTAATGATCTTTCTTATCAGACGAAGGAATTCTATTACATCACATACTCCTATTTAAATTACAAAGCCTTATGTAATCAACTTAACCTTTAAACTGTTTGAAGCAAACAAGCATGCAATGAGCGCAAGGATCTAAGTTTCCTTCTGCAAAATATACAATTTTCTATTATCATAGACATTAATAATAAAATATAAACTGTACTTTAATGGTCAAGACTGGAAATGTTCATTCTTATACTGAAGAAGTCCACCACTGTGGAGTAATGGTTAGCATGTCTAACCTGAAACGAGCTGGCCAGGGTTCAAATCCTGGTTGAGATTTTTTTCTAGAGTTTTCCCCCCAACTCATTATATGCAAATGCAAGGGTAACTTTCGGCATTGGACCCTGGACTTATCTCGCTAAGACATTATCACCTTTATTTCATTCAGACGCTATATAACCATAGCAGTTGCAAACTATGAAAACGAATTAAATAATATGGCGTAATAAAGGAACTGGCATCATTTAGTATACCCTTGTAGGCCTACTGGCATGTCGATAATTTTTTCCAAATCACATAAGTTAGTTAGTTGATAGCCGTCCCAACCAGGGTTTAATAATAATAGGCCTCCTAATCAATTCTAAATTAATATTTTTATTTAATTCAATTTTTTCTTTAATAGAAACCCTAGTTAGGTAGGCTATCATTGAGAAATTTATTGGAAATGTAACAAAAAATTTAGGCTACAAGACAAATTACATTTTATAAATAATATAAGTGATGATTAATTATGCTAATTGATGACTTCAGTGCAGTGGAGGATATCATGTCCAAGGTGCTGTCAGGAAGTTTTAATTTTCGGAAGACTTCTAAGTACTCCTGTGGGATTGTGCCTCTAGCCCCAATCATAATTCCTATAACGTCCCATGTCTTTATGTTATATTTGGTCCCGAAATCGCTGCAGCATGGCAGATAAATTGCCCGTTTTTCTTTGTAGACTTCTCTAGGTTGTTCCTCGCTGTTCTCAAAACGGACTGTGGGATCGAGAATGAGTCCACGATTTTTTTTTCGGTCTATAATAATGATATCTGCTCTTCGAGTTGAACCGTCAGCGGAAAGACACCCAATTTCCTCGTACACCTCATACTCATCAGCCCGGCGAAGTTCATTGGCAATCATGAAGCGAATTTTATTATGACAGTCAATTCTCAGTAATTCTCCCTTCCGGCAAAACCCAGTACATGGGTTAAGGTTTCTTGCTCACCGCATCTTCTGCAATGGGTAGTAGCAAGGCTTCTGCCTGGAATAACGTTGCAGCTCATTTTGATCGCTTCAGTCCATTGGCTGCAGGAGAGACCCTTCTTGTTGGAAACCCATGCATTCCCTTTCTTCCAGTGACACCTTTCCCTTTTCCAGGAAGTTCACTCCATTCCTTTAAGGAGTTCTCACGAAGTGTTCTTCTCAAACCTTTTGGAGGAAAATATATAATATAGGCCTATAACATAACATAAAAACAATTGATAGTCAACAGATATAAACTTCGGGAAATTATGTACGAAAAAGGACAACATCCTTCAAGTGCAGTTCGCAGCTTGTAATTAGAAACATTAATCGAAATAGAAAACAAAGGAAAAGAAAGGTGGAAAAAAAAACATCCATTACATTAGGTGTGCAGCAAAGGTGTTCCTTATTGCCCACACTTATATTGCTGATGCCATATGAAATTGAAATGATATTTTAAAAATCAATCTTCTTAAGGTATCCAGCTGTTTGCTGACAACATAAAGTCCACTATAGTCCACTGTAGTCTATTCAGTTGTTTTTCACGAGAAATGAGGGCTATTTTGATCGGTGTTCATTATAGACGCCTGTTGCTAGTAGCCAGAGTTGGGGTGTAGTCAATATGTACTGCAGGGCTGTGTCTTCTGCAACTGGTACTGATGATTTTAATTTACTTCTTTTGTGGTTTATGGATGGACAGTATAGAAGAATGTGTTCCAGATCTTCATCATGATTATTACACCACAGACAAGTAGGATTACCAGAAATGTGAAATCGGTGTAAGTACAATTGAGTGACAATGTGACCTGTTCTGGCTCTTGTTAAAAATGTTTGAACATGTCTGAGCAAGTTTTTGTACATTTCCAGGTCATTTAGTTTCTTTTGTACAGTCTGTAAAATTTTTTCCTTTGTCAGAAGAGAGCCAATTGTTGATCTATAGGTTTGTAAAATGAGACTTTACTGAAGCAAAAGCACTGGATAGAGATATCACTTGAAGAGGTCTTGGTTGCAAATATGTTGCCTGTTTTGCAATATTATATTAAATATAGCCCCCTTGGAGTCGGTAAGTATACAAATAGATTTTTCAGAAATTTGAGTAACACACTGAAGAGCAGCATCAATAGCTAGCAATTCAGTGTCAAGACTGGAGGAGGATGAACATGGTATGAAATAACTTTCTTGATATTTTGGAATGTAATACCCTGCTCCTGATGTCCCATTATTAGGATTTAGAGGTCCATCTGTATAAATTTGAAGGTGGTCCTTTTATGTGCTACAGAGTAGTTCCATGGCATCTAACTTAAGAATGTATGGAGGATCATTTTTGGAATGATTTCCTGGAATTTGTATGCAATGTTCTGGAATTACCCATTTCCCTGGAGGAATTTCGTTCACAACTGGAGTTTTAGCAATGAGTGTGACTGTGATATAGATTGGTATTTCTTCTTTTTTTATTTTATAGAAATTACACAGGATATCATCTGACAGTTTGAAGAACATCTGAGATCTGGATGAGGCTTGCAATTTTAAACGTATTTGTAGATCCTTTTGTAATATATAGTGTCTGAGTGGTTGAATATTACATTCAATTTCTAGGGCAACAGTTGATATGGTTTTTGGTACTCCTAGGCATAAACTTAAGGCTGAGTTTTGAAGAACAGAAATTTTTTGTAGATGAGTTCCTGATGATCCTCCCCATATTTCACATTTTAAAAATGAAATATAAAGATTTTCAGTAATACATCTGTTTGCAAATCACCAAGCCATTAATACAAAATCTGATGAGAACCTGTACAAAACATTACATGAATTAGAGAAAATAGCTGAAACATATAATTTAATACATCAATAAATAAAACTAAAATAATGGCATGTAGAGGAAAACAAAATTAGAACATAAATTTTAATAAAAGAACACACCAGTTAAACATTAAATTAATCTTAGAGTATTTTGATTATTATCCTATAGAATGGACTAAATAGTAAACTATCATTTTGGCAACCCTTTAAGAGGAGCTAGCCGCCTCATACTGGATTTTCTCTCTGTGGCACAACTGAAAGAATATTAAATGGAAAAGACAGAAAAGAAATTAAAATCTAGTTCTGTAAGACAATGACGGTTCAAAGGTTGCTCTATGGTGCAGAGAGCTGGATCCTGGCTACAAAGCAAAAACATGACTGAAGTGGCAGAAATTGAATTCCTGAGAGCTATCGCAGGATTAGAAACACGAACCATGTCAGACATTACAAAACAATTAGGGATATTTAGTTTATTAGAAAAATGATTGCAATACAAACTGGCTTTCACGTGTTGAAAGGATTGAGATATGTAGACTTCCCAAAAGTGATATAAATACAAACCCACAAGCAGAAGAGTATGGCATTTAAATCACAGTCAGCTATGTACCACAGAAATATTTAAATTCCTGTACCATATGGTTAATTTGATCACAATGTCGCATGATGAACGAGATATTTCTGAACTGAAAAGCTTTTTGAATACCTCTTCTAATTTTCACGCATGTCAGTTAAGACTGTTAAAATATTTTCAATGTTCTCAGTTGCCTGAGAGAGATCACAAGTGATTTTCTACAGTGCTTTGCTTGTTATAGGCAAACTTAATGAATGTACGGTACATACAGAGGTGTGAAAATTATTAGAATAATCTTAATTTTAAAGGTTTTTTAATAGTTCCTTCACAAATATTAATTGAATTGATGAATATTGGTATATATTACTATAATGATGTAGGATATATTTACTACTAACAATGCCGGAAAGCATTGTTGTACATTGGTATTTTTCTTATTTTACAATTGTTATGGGAATTCAGAAATTATTATATTATGTTGGCGGAATTGGAAACATAAAAAATTATATGCACAAAACAGATGTATACGTTCATTTGAACCTTCACAACAATGTAAACGCAAAGAACAATTTGTTTAAAGCATTTCTTAATTAACTTTTTATGTTTCCAATTCTGCCAACATAATATAATAATTTCTGAATTCCCATAACAATTGTAAAATAAGAAAAATACCAATGTACAACAATGCTTTCCGGCATTGTTAGTAGTAAATATATCCTATATCAGTATACTAATATTATATACCAATATTCATCAATTTAATGAATATTTGTGAAGGAACTATTAAAAAACCTTTAAAATTAAGATTATTCTAATAATTTTCACACCAATATTATCAGGCAGTACATCTCACTTGACGATATGTGTCAGAGGAAGAACAATTGTTTGTATGCATCTGAAGTCTGACTAGTGTAACATATAACTAATCAGCGATGTATGCAATGGAGGGGGAAAGGAACTGGCCACCCTACCTCATTATCTTCTTGCCTAGTTGCCTCATAAGTGCCTTCTTGGTATACTTTTGAAGTTCAGACCTGACTTCAGACAGTTGACTAAACAACAAGCAGAAGAGATCATCAACATCTACAGTGACGACAATGGAGTCAACAGTTAGGTATGAATAATGAAAGCTAGTTTCAAATAGGATTTTCTGTATTGAGAGTAGTCACGTGTACTCAAAATTGAATTATTATTTAATATTGCACATATTTTATAGCACTTAAGCATATTATATTAAAGTAGCTAGCTAGTCACAAGTCTGAAGAATAATGAAGCTACTTTATTTATAGATGTTCAATAGTTTTTGCACAGTTCCAGATTAAAGTGCCAGTAAGTCCAAGAAGACTCGTGACGAGAACATTGTATGAAATGGAAATATAAAAATAGGAAATTTATCCTTTAAAGAAGTGGAAAAATTCAAATACCTGGGAGCAACAGTAACAAATATAAATGATCCTCGGGAGAAAATTAAACACAGAATAAATATGGGAATGCGTGTTATTATTCGGTTGAGAAGCTTTTATCATCCAGTCTGCTGTCAAAAAATCTGAAAGTTAGAATTTATAAAACAGTTATATTACTGGTTGTTCTTTATGGTTGTGTAACTTGGACTCTCACTTTGAGAGAGGAACATAGGTTAAGGGTGTTTGAGAATAAGATGCTTAGGAAAATATTTGGGGCTAAGAGGGATGAAGTTACAGGAGAATGGAGAAAGTTACACAACACAGAACTGCACGCATTGTATTCTTCACCTGACATAATTAGGAACATTAAATCCAGACGTTTGAGATGGGCAGGGCATGTAGCACATATGGGCGAATCCAGAAATGCATAGAGTGTTGGTTGGAAGGCCAGAGGGAAAAAGACCTTTGGGGAGGCCGAGACATAGATGGGAAGATAATATTAAAATGGATTTGAGGAAGGTGGGATATGATGATAGAGACTGGATTGATCTTGATCAGGATAGGGACCAATGGCGGGCTTATGTGAACCTCCAGGTTCCTTAAAAGCCAGTAAGTAAGTCCAAGAAGAACTATGGTGGGCAGCAAGTCTGTGTATATATTTTATTAGAGTATTCTCATTTCCTGTACCATAATTCTACCATTGTCCTCTGATTGAGGTTCCGGCTGATATGTATATTATCAGGCAGTACATCTCACTTGACGGTATGTGTCAGAGGAAGAACAATTGTTTGTGTGCATCTGAAGTCTGATTACTGTAATATGCAGCTAGTTGGCGATGTATGCAATGGAGGGGGAAAGGAACTGGTCACCCTACCCCATTATCTCCTAACCTAGTTGCCTCATAAGTGGTGTCTTATTAGTGTCACTTGTGAGGTTCAGATCTGTCTTCAAACAGTTGACTAAACAACAAAAATTCTACAACTGTCGTCATGTATCGTCAGATTTGAAGTAAAACTACAAATACTACGTAAAACACCAAAGAACGTAGGCACACGTACAATTGGAGGAATATAATAATAATGATAATAATGATCATAATAATAATAATAATAATATAATATAAGATTCTCTCCAAGGTCCTTCAGAATAGATGTGAAGAATAACTGATCAAAAACTAGATGAAGATCAGGAGGTTTCAGGAAAGGATGTTCGTGTGTAAAACAGATCATGAATCTAAAATTTAATCTTTCTTATATGAAACTTCGAGGTAAGGAATTTGTAGTGACTTTTGTTTATTGCAAGAAGGCCTACAATTCAATTGATTGTTGTGCTCTATTCCAAATTTTGGAAGAATTTGGTTTAGATAACAAAACAAGAGCAATCATCGACTAAACTACATCCAAGGTGAAATTTAGGGGAGAGATCTGAGACCCTGTACACATACGTGGAAAACATAACTGACACACTCAGGAAAAAAAGGATTACTTTCTATGGTCATATTGCCCAAATGAGTACAGAAAGGTAGGTTAACTAACAGAATCTTTGATTACTTTTTGGGTAAGAAAACTGAAGGAGCTTGGATCAAAGAGGTGGAAAGAGGTATACAAGCAGTGGCGTATGCTGAACCTGGAGTATGGGTGTTCCGTTAAAAATATATCATTGGTCTATAGTCGCACGAGTTTAGTAGAAATTTCAAATTCATCAACTACTCGTGTTACCGGTACGTGAGTAAATAAACCATCTTCTGTTCTACCAGAACTAACATCTACAAAGCCCAAGAATCTTTCATAGACATAGCAGAGAACTGTAGATAGTTGAGATTTGTTCTCAATATCAGAAGTTTCATCAAGTATTACAGCTACAAATGAAACTGAGTTAATTTCATCTTTTATTTCTTCTTTTTCTACATCAGTAATAGCTTTTATGGTATCATTTTGAATCAATGGAGAAGTTCCTGGAAACACTGTGGAAGAATTTAGATGGTTTTCTAAAAGTAAACCATATGTTTTTAACACATTCAAAAATTCTAAAAAGTTTCCTTTGTTCAAAGAAATATCAAATTCGTCATGTCCCCATAGAGGGAGCTCCTGGTTAGAAGACAAATAGCGTCAATGATTCGTATTAATACAGCTCTATTTTTTTCTACACCTTTGTTGTATTTATTGGTATCAGTTCATTGTTGATCAAGTAAAGTATCAATTCACTTGAATAATTTCAAGGGAAAAATTGTTCCGGGGCCGGGTATCGATCTCGGGACCCTTCGCTTAGTGCATGAATTGTCTACCGACTGAACTACCCCAGGAACTATACACGACACTGTCACAATTCTTCCCTTTATATCCACACAACTCATCCCCATTTAAGTTGTGTGAACCCTAATAAAATCTAAACACAGTAAATTCACTCACACAAGCAGTAAATACACAAATCAAACACAATATTTTATAAGGCTACAATTGACAAGTTGAGCTGCCTGTATACAGGACGACCTGCGAGCTTGAGAGAAGCGAGTATCCCCACCACTCCACCATGTGCGCGCAGAGAATTATAGGAGTAACCTCAACCGAGGATGTTATTTTGTACGGGATGGACAACCAAACCAGACCTCATTCCACTTCATCAGGCAGAGCGTACGTTACAAAACGAAAGCCGTTCTGGGGATGGTGTGCACATTCAACCAGCCGGCATTTAAAATATTTAAATGGTAATAAATTAAAATTAGTCTTGAACTATATACGTCAACTACCAATGAGATTACCACGCATTTAAATTGTGATAAATTAAAATTATTGTTGCATTATATAAAACAACTTAAAACAAAAAATGAGATTATCGAATTTACAGGGTGTCCAGCACACACCTTGAACACCCGCGATATACGCTCCTGACAAGAAGTGATGATTACTCAGGAAGACATCCAAGAACATGAACTTCTTAAGAAGAAACTTAAAGCATTTCCGAGCTTCCAAATGAAGAAAGGAAAGACACACATAGAATACCGAAAAAGGGTTAAAGTAAATCAATTATTTCAACTTGGTCCATAGCAGGCAGGCTAGAGGACGAGGAGAATAATAATAATAATAATAATAATAATAATAATAATAATAATAATAATAATAATAATCTGAATGAGGGGGAGAGCAACAATGAATTGTTCAATAGATGAGTTCAGATTTTTTCTACTGAAAATATAAACACAAAATGTTTCGAAGAGTGAATATCTCTTCGTCTTCAGGTGAAAAACCTACTGTGGGAATCGTTACAAACAGGATCAGACAGACAGGCCACAGTATAAGAAGAATCAGTAGGGACAACTCTTGTCGGCACCTTTGATGTTGTTGGTACTAAATTCAAGCTCAGTAAGGTCTAGTTCTCAATGAATTCAACTATGTCGCTAGTATCAAACCACTATCAAAATATTAGTAAAATATTTATTTATTTATTTTATTGGTCAGTAATACGAATAATCTTGTATGTATATTATCTATCATTAATATTATGTCGCATGGAAGTCAAAATACTTATATCCATTGTTGACGTTCATGTTCGCACTTCACCGCAACGGACGCCATGATGTATTATGTTGTACTTGGGTCAGTTTTACCAACATAAGCCTCAAACAGTGACTTGACCGTTAGCGTCAATTAGTGAATATTTTCATGATGATTGCATACGGAAGTAATTATTATTATGGCTATATTGCCATTCCTTTGCCTCATGTCTTTAAAATTATTAAAAGATGAGTAATGAATGTTTTCAGTTAATATTAAATTATGCCAGCCTGTTGTAGATGGAGATCCATCTGGTGGAGGTTCCAGATAATACACCCGGTTTCGTGACATGCACACTCAGAATTTGTTCCCACGAAATGGCTTAGGTGTCTTTACTGTATGTTCTCTATACAGTGGACTGGCTAGCTGTTTGTAATGAGCCCCACAGGTTTTTCTCCTGAAGACGAAGAGAGATCCACTCTTCGAAATGTCATGTGTTCATATTTTTGACAACTAATAATGGAAAAAGTCCAAACTGCTTATCTATTGAATAACAATGAAAACATTTTTCCAACAACTCTGTAAAAGGAACAATACAGAAACGAAGATATTACAAATATAATGTGTTATCTCACTCTTAACTCATGTGCTTGTGTTTCTTGTTTAATGAAATGATGATATTTGGTTGAGATTCCACTGCATCCACATATTATTCAAGTATGACCTTCCTGGAATTCTTGTAGACTTTAATTCCTTTTTAAGGTGAAGAGCGCCTGCAAGATTGAGTTTACTACAATGCTTATCTACACAGTGCTCACATTTAGAAGGATACTTCGCATCATTTTGCCGCTGGCCGACTTCCTGCTTTTCCAACCCCAGAGTGGGAAGCCAGTTCTAAAAAACATCCCAGCAGTTAGTTGCTTCTGAGAATTGTACCGGAATGTGTGTGTGATGATTGTTGCTTGTATATTAAGTAATCAATTGGAAAATGAAGTATACAGTTGAACAGCAAATTTATTTGGTGGAATTTTACATGAAAAAAGATAACTATATAAGATGCGTTCAAAGAATTGCTCGTAAATACCCTGACTCTAGCTAGCATTCCTACAAAATCTTGCGTGGACATATTTTATTCTGTAGTTGCTAAATGTCTTGATTTGCCGGTAGTAACAAAACATGCTCCCCACCGATGTAAACACGACAAGCAGGAAAATGTACACTGGGGTTCTGTTGCAATCTAGTTTCCTGTAAGACGAGAGCACTATAGTATGATACATGAAGACATTATTAGATACATTTTCACACTTCATACTGTTAGATATATGGAGCCCATCAAGAGGTGGCTGGCACAAGTCTGCATGTAGGTAGGTGTTGCAAAGCCCACTGAGGATTTTCTTTTTGTCTTAATAACTATAATAATAATAATAATAATAATAATAATAATAATAATAATAATAATTCTTTATTTATACTGGCAGAGTTAAGGCCATAGGGCCTTCTCTTACACTCTACCAGGTCACAAAGTATACAAGCAGTGAAAATTTAACAAAAAGTTAAAGAACAGAATACTAACATATTACAAAAAAAATAAAAAATAAAAAATAAAAATAATAATAATAATAATAATAATAATAATTAAAGGTTAAAGAACAGAATATTAACATATTACAAAAAAAAGAAAATAATAATAATAATAATAATAATAATAATAATAATAATAGCATAATAAAATCGACACTAAACAACATGAAAATAATACCATAAAAAAAAAGAAAGTAAAATACATTGGAATATAGTGAAAGCAATTCATTTAGTACAAATGGTTAATATGGAAAAATGTAAGGAAGAATATATCAAAATGGAATGTAATCAAATAATAATAAAAAAGAAAAGAAATACGAAAATTAAATAAAATTCATGATAAAAAGGCTATGATAATAAATTCATCGGCTGATAAAGAGAACAAAAAGGGGAAAGGAAGGAAAAAGAAATTATATAGCCTATATTTTTACAAAACTATGGCAGAGAAAAGGGCTTATAACTGAAAGGAATCTAATTCAAAAAGTGCAATATTAATTTATTTTTGAAACTAGACAATGTCCGACAGTCTCTGACATGTTATGGTAGAGAGTTCCAGAGATGAGCTGCAGAGACTGTGAAAGATGAAGAGTAGAAGGATGTTCTGTGTTTAGGAATGGAGAGTGTGATATGGTGTTGTGAGCGAGTATCTATTTCGTGATATGAAGACAAATGTTGAAAACGGGAAGCTAAGTAGCTAGGGTTAGAGGTTTGAAGAATATTGAAGAGTAAAGTGAGAGAGTGAATAGTTCTTCGCTCTTTGAGACGGGCCCAGGACAGCATATTTAGTGAAGGTGTGATTCGGTCAGATCTACGGTCTTAGTGGATCGAATGCTGAAAGAGTCTCTTATAAGCCACAAACCCCCATATTTACTTTCTTCTCAGCTTTTCGCCATTGCCGAAGACCAAAATTCAACCCACACAGTGAAGCAAGCATTTCAACCACCAGGCTATTTAGGACGTCTGAAAATGATAACGAGAGAAGATAATTGTATTATTATAATAGTATATTTACATAGGAATACTGTATCAAAATGAAAACTTGATTATAACAAATGAAAGATACTTTTTCCCAAATGAACACGATTATATCATGTATTTAAAATGTACGTACTTAAAAGCAATAAGCATTAAATTAAATATTGTATTTATAATGTTGATATCTTGCTTTATTAGAGGAATACTGGGTAACAATACTTTCTTTCCATTAAATAAATTACAGCATATTCTAACGGGTAGAGATAGGACTAAGAAACCAAGCATGTTTACAAAATGTACATGTTGGTGATACCAGTTACCATGTACGATCAAAGCATTGTGTTACCATAAGAATGCTGAACAAGATATCATTATACATTAATTGAGAAATAAAAAGGATGCTACTCGCCAGCTTTGAAAGTAAACACAGGTCACGATTACATCCAAAATACACGTTTGTAATAATTAAGGGTTCACTTTTTAAAACGTGTAACATCAGGCTTCAACGTTATATGTTACTGAATAAAAATGACAGCAACGATGGTGACACAATACTTAGATGTTTATGTACGTATTACTGTAGTCTATAGGACACATATATCGAAAGTGTTTACTTTATGGTAGTTTAAGACCAAGACACACACATTATTGCAAAAATTCGAGAATGCAACTTCTCTATTATCTTAATTTATATATCCAAAACGTACACCTCTGCAATATAATTTGATTTATTATTCTGAGAAAATGACAGACTCAAATTATCAACACAACACATTAACGTAAACTATATTGTTAAATAGTCTCAATCAAAAGTGTAAGATGGCAGGCCATGTGACACTGTCAATATGATATCTAAATACCCACTTATAATCAGGGTTGATAACAGTCAAGGAAAACTTAGGAGGCATTTGATAAGAAAAATATCCACTTTAATCAAAACACAATTAGGGTTGCCAGATGTCCCGATATGGCAGGACATATCCGATTTTCAGGAAATTTTCCCGTGTCCCACTTATACCCATCACAGGATGCAAAATATCCTGCTTCCCTACGCAGAATTAGAATTCCCGCATGACACAAAACAAACGCACCACGCACCATGTTCAGACTTGAGAGATATGCAGATTTAAAGGAATATTCTCCTACGACTTTAACATCTAAATGAGGCACTCGGTGCACAAATGGCCCAACCCACAATATCATATTTCCACTATACCTCTTTGTAACAGTGTGCGAAATGTGATTCACAAACGAAAATTGTGCTGAAATCTCCTGAAAAAACTGGGAATGATGTTTAGACCGATTTATACTTTGAAGAGAACATTATGAAAAACTCTTTAAAGCAGTAAACTCAAATGCAAATTTGGGGTTGGGCCATTTGTGCGCTGAGCACCTTAAATATCAAAATACAAACTTAATCTAAATACTTAACAAACATATTATATATTAAATTGTCACATTAAATGACACAATATTGTAAATTACAACAAATGCAATAAGTATTCGTTAAAATGTTGAAAAATAATTATTTAATCAAAGATAGATAGGCTACACTGTATATCAATTTCAGTGAAATGTCCCTCTTGGATATTTTTAGAATCTGGCAACCCTAAACACAATATGTCATAAATATATCGATGGTGTTCGGGCAAAGGGGATTAAGTAATGTTTTGTGAAAGTGGAGTTCTGTTCCCCAGGGGAATACACATGTGCAAAAAAACAAAATAATACAAGCATGTGATGTGTTTCATTTGTGTAGAAAATTATTTGCAATAAGTATCAAATGTTTAATTTTCATTTAACTCGAAACTCATTTTTATGACTAATCTCCCTTTACCCAAATACCAGCAATATATACCACGTGGTTTAAAGCTTACCATGTTACTAACACTTTGATACCGAATTGAAGAATAAATCCATTTCTGCTCATTGGGTTGTTTAACTTAACAACTCTAAAACTGAACATTTAAAAATCATTAACATATTATAGAATAAAGAAAAAGGATATTTAGCCACAACACTAACATATTATCACTTCTTTTTCCAAAATATTCTAGAATAGAAAGCAATATAATGAGTCATATTTTCAAATATTTTACTATGATAAACTTCGCATTACAAGAATGATCAAGCCCATGCGATAGTGTAAAATATCGACAATGTAACTAATGTCATGATCTGAGTCAAGGAACTTTGACAGAACTCTATTACACTTTACAATGTTTGCAGAACAGGAATGATTGATCTTAAAAATAGAAGCTGAACAGTTCTGTAACAGTTAACAACCCTGACTAGGAATAAAATAAATACATTATTTATCAACAATCAAAATAATATTCTAGAGGTCACTGTATATATTGCACCTTACTGATATATTGAAAGTCAAATGGTTAGGGAGGTTACCATCTCTCTTAGCAATGTCATAGTTATAAATAGACTTGTAATGTTGGAGACCGATTACAAATGTTGACTGCAGCTTGGTACATAGACCAGGGACGTGAGCTAGTACGAGGACATTGACTTGGTTCTGCGATCGATAATGGGAAATCTGGACAGCTCTAAAAGTAAATTAATATAAGCTACATAGCATTACAAAGATATATTTTTACGTACCTTTTGATATGTGCAAAAGAATTATCATAGAATTCACTCACATTCACTTCAAAACACTCACCAAATTCCGCTGCAAAAATATGTGCTTGAGAACCTTTAACCTTCGGCATTATTATTCAGCAGTTATAGGCTACTGTTTACACATGCTAGAGTACCGACTGGTGAACGGATAGTACACTTGAAACCATCGTAATGCACCCTATCGATCCCCAACATTACAAGCCTAATTATAAATAAAAAAAATGTATGTCTGTATTAATTTCATGGAAATAAAGGAACACCACCAAATTAAATTATTTTGTACAATATTACGAGCAAAAACAAGTCAGGAAACGTAATGGAAATGTGATGTCTTGTTTTCATGCGTAATTAATTAATATTTTCTTCTATAAAAGAGATCTTCACTATTAACAATGCAACTGAGAGCCTCTGTCTTTCAAATAATATTGATATATGAATAAATGTATTTCAAAAACACTCTTGAAGCAAATAATAATTATACAGAATCTATGTATGTGCATGTGCTATATTAATACAAGATCCAGTGAAAGATAAACATCCTAACAATATAATGAATGACATTGATTACAATAAAGTGGGTTACAAAATGAAGTACAACAATATAGACCGTAAAATTATCAATTAATTAGTTGTTTCAAATATATGGGTATTTAGACTTCTTTCAAAAACATCTCATATTGTACAACATGTGTGAAAAACCGTAATGTTAGTCCTATACGATTTTCACAGAAGCTTGGAATTCGAAGTATCATTTAATACCAACAAATGTAATCAGAAATATAAAAATTAATTTCATGAAATTTCATAAAGAATACTTAAAAAAAAATAAGTGCATATCCTACAATGAAAACTGCAGGTATAAAGCTACTTTTCATTGAGCTAATAAACCAAGAAAATTTTTAATTTAAATCAGAGATTATGTCCGTGCTGCTAGGGATTTGAACCAAACTGATGGTAGCTTGTTACAACAACACAGAAGCTAACTTATCCTATACTTTGAAAGGTGGTAACCCTTATGATTTCAACTTTTTCAGGCAAATCTTTTACAATGAAAATATTATTACATCAAAATATAGGCACTGACTGACCTAAAGCTTATAACTCTCAGCAAGAAACCCTATCTCTTCTTACAACAGTCATAAATCTGTGGAAATCTCAAACACAATAAGATGGGATACCTTCTAGTATGTACATCATCCCAGGAATGCAATCTGCTGTACACTGCAAGATCTGTCCAACCACTGCAGAATCAAACAGGTCCTTACGAATTTCTTTCAATCCCAAAATGCAACCCTACCAAACACATAAGAATTAATATTTACACCAATGACATCTGGCTCTAAAACAGCAAGTATCGTTAGAAATCGACTAATATTTCTGTATTTTATATGCACCATACTTTCTATTCAACTTGTCAAATAGAAAATACACATAGATTCTTCAAGTGTATAGAATATCCTACTCTCAAGAAAACTGCTTTTGAAATCAAATATGGAATGACTAGATATTATTCTTAAATACCCAACACCATTACAAAAAAAAAAAAAACGGAAATGCATTTCATATATTTTGACCATTGCCAATCAAGAAAACTGTTAGAATTCTACCTTACCAAACCATTACTACTTACACATACACACAAATTACAAGATTCATATAGTTACTACCTTATGTATGTAGTAATACTACAATTAAATGTCAATACTAGTTACATTTCAGTTCACACAATTCTACATTTCAGTTAAACTGCATTCCCAGTCTACTAAATGTCATTGAGTAAAGTGAACGTAATTTTTCAAATCAAGATGATGTCTGGAAAGGCAGAATCCTTTACCACATTAACTTATGCAATATGTATTACAATTTCCATCACTGACTTGACTGGTGGTTCCAGACTCCCCACAGATTGCAGCATTCCAATAAGATCTTGTTAAACCAAGTGCACTGACCACACATGACTTAACTTTACACTTTCTCGACTTTGTCATTATAATGTAAGGCTGCGTGAGAAGAGAATATAGTTGGTGATTTATCCATGGAAACTGATCAAATTTGATGTATAATCAAAAACATTGGTCCTCTGAAACTGTTCTTCCAATTTGGTTTCGACACAAAATGTATGACAACTTATATAAATATATATAATAAAATTCTATTTGCTCAGCTGCGTTCAATGACTTTTCTTCTGATACTACTTTTATTCTGAAATTGCGCAAATAAAACGATTTGGAAAGATTACTGTGTTGTCAAATACGAGAAACAGATCGAATTTTGTGGCATTACAAAGTTATGACATGATACTACAAACATAAACAAAAATCACTTAATGTATAGATTCCTTTTTCTTTCATTTTATATGGAAGTTATTATTCAGTGCCTGATTTTACAATTATGAGAGTATATTCAAAGCCTTTCAGAAGGGAAAAAGCTGCAATGACTGAATACTAACATTTCACTAAAACAGTGATTCTCAACCTTTGAGAGACCACAGTCCGGTAAATTCTTTTTCCATAAGACAAGGCCAGTCCCAACATATTTACTAGTAATACCTAAATAACTTTCCAATTTTTTTCAAGTTCATAAATCTAACTAAACGATGGAGTGAGACCATAACAGGCCACTAGGCTTAATACGTGATAATAAGAAGAAGAAGAAGAAGAAGAAGAAGAAGAGGAAGAAGAAGAAGAGGAAGAAGAAGAAGAAGAAGAAGAAGAAGTAGTAGTAGTAGTAGTAGTAGTAGTAGTAGTAGTAGTAGTAGTAGTAGTAGTAGTAGTAGTAGTAGTAGTAGTAGTAGTAGTAGTAGTAGTAGTAGTAGTAGTATGTGTGATCTTAAAGACTTGAACAATATTAGTACACAATGAAAACGGTGTGACGTGTTGACAAATAATTTAATTAATTTATCAACTACTTGATTAATTTAATTTTGTAGCATGTTGTAGTTTCTTGAAGCTAACATCATTAATTAATTTATGCTAATTTTCATTGACATATTATCCCTTTCTAACCACCAAAAACTTATAAAATTTATAACATTGGTCTATAAAAGAAATGGTAATGGGAAGAATGATTATGCACTGTATCTCACCATCAATTTAAATGAAAACTGAAATATAAATTACGTTGCATTCCACTTAAATTTTAAGCTATACGGCTTTCAAAATTATTTCTTTAAAAGGAGGGTTATAAGGGAGCCTGAAGTAAATAGATCGAAATATCTCGCTTATTATTGAGTTTTTTAGAAAAATGTTACATTACAAAAGCTTTCTTTAAACATGTTTCTGACAAGTTTTATCCTGTGCAAAATTTTGATAGGATTGATATTTAACGAGATATATGAGTTTTAAAATAACAAGGCTTTTTATATCAGTGTTGCCTCAGTCAGACTAACACAATGAAGTGAAAACAAAGGACTCGTTTAAGATGGCCTTGCACAACAAAGGAAGATGTTTAATTAACACTACTATTGTAATCTGTATGCATATAAATGTTTATCAATATTAATATGTAATTAGAGAGTGTGTTTTTGTATGAAGTAATATCAGAAGATAGTTAACCGATTTGAATAACTGAATAATCTCCCCGGAATAAGGGTGTAAGTACATAGGGAAACCATGTACATATACCCTTATTCCGGGGGGGGGGGGGGTATTTAATTCTTTCTCCATTGGAAAGTGTAGCTCTTCTAGATGGACATAGTCTATATATTATTATGGTAACTTCAGAGTGAATTCAGGACAGAGCATAAATGCGCAATATGGTAGGATTAAAACATCCTTATACACAGAAAACTTTATATACTGTCCAAACATTTTTAATTACGTATTTGAGTGAGCCACGGTAATCTATAGCCCTACTTAAACTTTATTTAGTCCATGTAAAGAGCTAATTTTATACTAGATTTTAATTTATTTTTGTCCACGGAACATAAACAATTTATCCTGTTTACTAATAATAAAATGGTAACCTGAATATTTCTGGTAACAAGTGCAGAGCAGTGTGTGGGTTTTGCTTGTATGAGACAAATTTTCTTTTGTAGTGGTATACAAGAAATATTTAAAATGAAGATTCTTATATTCAAACAGAAGTTCAAATCTAAACAGAGTCGTATGTAGTTTCTTACAAATTACAGTGAAACCTGTTCAAATCAGAACCTGAATAATCAGGAATCCTGTCTATTTCGGAACAATTTATTGGTCCCGGCGAAATTCGTATGTATTATCGGTCTTACTAATAAAAACTCTATATACAGACGTTTAACTGTCTTATACTTATACAATGAGTAGCTCGTTTATAAGTCGTGTGTAAATTCCTTACTAATAATCACTACATACGTCGTGTATAACAGTATGACTGTTACACAGCTACGTCATAGTTTCATCATTACTTCATTATGAAAGGTAATAGAATATCTGAGGTTCTCTATTGCATCCAGTAGAGGGCTCTAGTGTGGCATGTTAAATATCGATAGTACAACTGGCTCTAATCGATTACCACACTACATTTTGGTCAAAGAGTACAAGCTACAGCAATATTATTCTTATTATTCTGTGCTCTTTGGTTTGTTCTTCTGTGGTTACAAGGTAACCATCATCATAAAATGACAGTCGATACGAACAGCTGTTAGAGGGGCGGCCATTTTTTCTCTATATACAACGCTTAAACAAGGGGTTTCGTGTATATAACTACTGCAAAGCAATTCCCATTGTATAGTTACAGCCTGTTTATATGTCCATAGCTTGTTCACGGTTTATTAGTAACGTTTTCTGTCTCAACTCTGCATAAGTCTCGTATAAAAACTATACACGGTTTATTAGTAAGACTGTATGTGTATTTTTTCCTGAATAAAACGGAAACTGTCCAATGCAGAAACAGAAACTGCCTGCTACTGTTCAAAACGGAAATAATACTTTGGACACACTATATATTGAAACAGTGTGCAATTTCAAGGAATATACGAAATATGTAGGTCATTAAGATAAAAACAAGTTCTCTTTGCAAAATTTTAGAGGGTACGAGAGTGTGTTGGCCTGTCGGTCATAAATTTTATTACCCTGTTGGCTAGATAGATGAGTCCCTTCACAGATTTTCAATGCTTCACACTGATATAGTTATAGAGTTAAAGGAAAATTAGAAACGAAAAGTATGTGAAATAATATTGAAGTACAGGTGTGGAAAACTCAGATGTGACAATTTATAGATAAAGATCATAATGAGTGAGTGGCTTGCGGCCAATATTGGTGACATAAAAGGAACCAGAAAGCAACTGTTTATGTGGAAATAAATGAACTGTTGTGGGATTGAGTTCTTCAGGACCCTTCAAAGAACAAGCCAATTTCTGGACTTATTCTGCAAAGCAAGCCATTGATCGGGAAAGATATTAGATAAGCCAGAATTCAAGGCTTCTAATGGATGGCTCCTAGTCCAATTAATTAATAATATGCAGTGATATACAGAACGGTATTATAGTAGTGTTAAATATTCAATTGAATGAAATTTACTAATCTCACCAACGGAATAAGTGACAGAAAGCTGATTTAAAGTGAGTATCACAACGGCATGGCGTGTCCTCAGGTTGCGGATAGAGGAGACGGCCTCCAGATATGGAGGGTAGCAGCGAATATATTGAATAAGCAGTCGTGGACAGCCGATAAGGAGTGGTCCTCCAGCTTGGGGGTTGGGCGAAGGGCTAACAACCCATCACCGTAAAAAACAGCTTGTTACGAAACCTAACAATAAGCCTCGGAATGGGACTGATTCTCCGGCACGACCACAGCAAAGGAATAAGGTTATACGATTTGGTACATGGAACGTAACTAGTCTTTATAGAACAGGAGGGGTAACATTAGTAGCAAAAGAACTAGCTAGATATAGAATAGACTTCGTGGGAGTACAAGAGGTTAGGTTAGATGGGAATGGCATATCACAAATAGGCGATTACTTGTTGTATTATGGGGAAGGAAACATTAATCACCAATTAGGAACAGGATTCTTTGTACATAAAAGAAAAGATTAGGAACATTAAATCCAGACGTTTGAGATGGGCAGGGCGTGTGGCACGTATGGGCGAATCCAGAAATGCATATAGAGTATTAGTTGGGAGGCCAGAGGGGAAAAGACCTTTGGGGAGGCCGAGACGTAGATGGGAAGATAATATTAAAATGGATTTGAGGGAGGTGGGATATGATGGTAGGGACTGGATTAATCTTGCTCAGGATAGGGACCAATGGCGGGCTTATGTGAGGGCGGCAATGAACCTCCGGGTTCCTTAAAAGCCAGTAAGTAAGTAAGTAAGTGTTAAACAGAATATTTTGTACTTCTTGCAGTTTGCGGCATGCCGTTTTGTTTTTCATGTATAAGAATGATAAAATATTCCATTTTAATGTCACACCTGAATAATACGGAAACCTGTCCACAACGAAAAAAAAAATTAGGACCATGTCACTTCCGTCTTGAACAGGTTTCACTGTATTTAAACTACATGCTTCTCAAGTATTGACTATTTTCACATAACATTTCAAAATTGTTCAATTATGAAGGAATAAGACCAATGACTGGTGAAATATGTTCTGAGTATGAATAGAATGACATATGCCTATACGTACAAAAACTTAAATTTCTTATTTCATAAAAAGAAAATTGATAATTTACAGTCGATACATCAAAGAATCATTCATCTTGTGGTTTATGCACTTGGTTTAATTGAATGAGCCCACTTACATTGAAGTTTCGTCACTTTACAGGGAGGCTGTAAGTCCATACAGTCGTAGTGGAGGGGTCAGCTCAATGTGTGACGATTGGCTTTGGTTACATTGAAGATCGGTAATATTTGAAAGAAAGCAAAATGGCTGCCACTGAACACACACTCAAACATAAAATCCTGATGCAATTTAATACATGATGGGCAGAAAACAAGTTTCCTTCAGTTTTTACACAGTTATATCGTTAGAATTTATAAGGATATCTCAACTTGTCAGAGGAATCTGCTGAATCACAGCTTCAGATTTCAGTATTGTTCATATTCTTCCAGTATCTATTACAATATTTATAATATACACATATCCAATTTAACTAAAATATTCATGCATATTGATATGAATTTTTATTTCCATACGTTAACAGTTACAACTGCAATACTAATATGAATTAAAATATTTGGACAAATAACAGTTTGCAGATCCACCAATCACCATTAAAAATACTGTATATAACTGGAGGTTAGGATTGAAAATGGAGGAAGTTCAAACGAGTTCTATTAACAAGAAGTAATTTTTACCCTTCAAAACACTATAATGATGACTGTATTGTCTACACACATTTCAAAATATACACACATTTCTTATTTCTTTTAATTATTTAGGACTTACAAGCCTTCTTGTATGTAACTGTTTGGATCAAAAGTTGCGTCAATAATGGTATGAAAATATCACTGAAAAATTCCAGACAAAACACACAATAATAGCACATTATCTGATAAAACGACTCTCATACAATAGTAGTTATATTTATATTCAACAATCAAAATTACATATATATAATTTATTCTTTATCTAATTTTCTTTACTAGTAAGTTGTGGGACTGAGAGGGGGAGGGAGTGAAGGAGTTTTAAATTACTTTACCTTTCTACATAACCTCTGCATTCAACCTATGACATGAATATGTAGGTACAGGGCCTATAATGTATCTTATAACAGCAGTGCTGAATGAAAGCAATTAAAATGCTTCAGAAATTATTTCCAATATACAAATTACTAGCAATTCAAATGAAAACGTGGAATGTTATGAAATAATAACACTGGTAGTGAAAAAGTGTATATGTGTTATATATACACAAATTAAATTCTAGTAGAGGGACTACGCAGTAAGAGGATGGATGCTTTTAATTGATTTTAAGTGTTTGCCGACATCATTCTTTCACTTACAACTTAATGGCAGTGCAAGCTAAAGTGGCTCCAAGTGATAAGAAAAATTAAAAGATATTTCCATTTTTATTCCAAGTACCTTTAAGTGTGCCACTGGGATGGAAAGACCCCCTCCCAGGTTATTCTGAAATGCAGGAAATTCTACAAAAACATATTTCAATTGCTTTAGCATGTGTCAGAATAGTGGTAAGACCTTGGGACTTGATCTTCTGAATACAGTACTAATCAAGCACTTTTATATTAATGCAAGCAAAATATTACTCATTTAGATAACAGCAATGTAACACGCAGCTAATTAAAATTAAATATATGGCATAGGAACATAAAAAAAGCATGTATTTGATTTTATATTTTCTTCACTAAAGAAAGTTTAAAAATAAAGTTTTGTCAAAACACAGTGCATTTACAATGCATGATAGAAAGTAGAGTCACAAGAAATATTTTCGTTACGTATATAGAGATTCAGAAATGAATCACAACTTCTTGTGAAGAGGGCACAGGAGGTAGGACAAGACAAAACAAATGAACAAAAACAAAAATTGGAACATTTCAAACCGATAAGTATAACCCATCTGATGAAACATTGCAGTTTTCAGATGAGGGCGCTCGTGTGTCGCGAATGCAATCCGCTCATCTCGATGTCTGGCAAGTCAGCTGGAGAAATGTTGGTACAGTCTGACAATAAAAACATCAACAGCTGTTATGAACATAATAAAATACAATTACCTATATCATAGTTGAATTTACTTTTTCCGTCATATGTACGGTATATACATGTACTTTATTCCAGAAATAGCTGCCCGAGGCAGAGGTCTCAATTTCATCTGCACTATCAGTTGAACTGCCTTCGTCTGCTGTATCTGTGCTGCTACCTGGCCTGTCATAACCCATCTCATCTTCATCACTGCTCACAATGCCTATGTTTATTACTACCCTTTCTACGTCCTCTTCCATTAACGCGTCACGATGCCAATATTCGTCCTCGATATGTTTAACAGATTGGCAGCATTTTATCCAGACTTTTTGCTGATTTCGCTTATTGATTGTGCGGTCATTTGTTTCAAAACTGACAGCCTCCAGAATGTATCTTTTCCGTCATTAAACTGTATCTTTTTCTTAACAGCATTCAGAAGCTTGCGTAGGGTCGGAATTTCTTTTCTCTTCTCATAAAACTCCAAAAAAGTTCTGCGGATGACACATTTTTCAAAATCATCAAGTACAATTTTCTTTGGACTTTTACCAGGAGTTGAAAATTGTCCTCCATTGCGCTTTGCTTCCTCGCCTCCTTGGCTATAGTATGTATTGTTCTTTCACTCTTCCCCACCGCCGTTGCTATTCTTTTCACAGCGTTCGTTAATGGAATGATAAGACCTTTCTTTTTCTCTTCTTTACAAAATTTTAGCACCTTGTATATAATTTTTCTGATTTGCGAGTGTAAGACTTCGCGTGACGAGTGTCTCGGCGGAGTTTCCATTCGCTCTTGTGTACACACACACTTCCGATCCGACTAGCAGACTGAACGAACTGAACCGAGGCATTTCTTTACTGCAGCGCTGTGCATAGTACGTCAGAACAGGGTGACGTAATGCAGTATCGATCGCATGTTTATGTCCAAGCTTACTCTACCTGCCATCTGCAATGATTCTTCAGACGGGTTATATCCATTAATTTTTGGGACGACATTAAGTACTCATTAATTACCCATAAGAAGCTGTGATGAGACAAGATGATGAGGGGGATTTGTTGGGATGCAACAGGGAAGCCAGAGCTCCAGGAGAAAACCTCTGTCACCTGGATCATTGGCCTGCCCAGTGAACATGCCTAAAAAGTGGAAAATGTCTTCTATTAGAGGAGCTTTAAGTCCTAAGACATTTCAGTCTCTGATATTGAAGTAGTCATACAAATAAGGAGTTGGCTGTAGTTTGTTAAGCAAATTTTAAAACAACAATTTGAAGCTTGTTTTAGTTCCTAATCAATGGATGAGTGGTGCAAATCACTCATAGTACATTAGCTGCATTCAGGTTCTAGAAATTCAAGAGATAATAAGGTTAAAGAATTCTGTACATTTTGCAGCAAAATATGGTAAGGTGAAGCTCAACTATACAACCATCAGAATCACGACACTAAAGACTTTTATTGGGTTATTTAACGACGCTGTATCAACTAAACCACCGACATAGCTCAGTCTACTGAGGCGCTTGCCTGCCGATCTGGGGTTGCGATTGGGCATGGGTTCAATTCCCGCTTGGGCTGATTACCTGTTTGGCATTTCCTCCCCTCCCCTCACTGAAGTTTTCCCCAACCGTAAGGCAAATGTCAGGCAATCTATGGCGAATTCTCGGCCTCATCTTGCCAAATACCATCTCGCTATCACCAATCCCATCAACACTCAATAACTTAATAATAGTTGATACAGCATCGTTAAATAAACAAATGAAAAATGTATCAACTAGCTTATCTAGTGTAGTAGGTGGACTACAAGATAGCGAGATGGTATATGGCGAGATAAAGTCGAGGATTCGCTTCGCAGACAGGGAAAACCTCGGAAAAAACTCAGATAATCAACCCAAATGGGTATCAAACCTATGCTTAAGAGCAGCAAGCAAACTCACCTACAGCTTGAGCTAGGCCAGTTGATCTGAGTATCCGTGCATTTTTTTTTAAAGCAAGACGTAAAGCACTGCAGCAAGACCGTTCTTTTATTACATTTGCTTCAACGTGCTGCTGCAAGCATGCAGCAAATCAAAACATCACTTTACGAGTTTGCTGCACGATCCAGCATGGCAGAACGCATGTTTTGGTCTTTTGCAGCGTTTATTATTGATGAATTTAAATACTATTATAGTCACAATCATGCCATGGTATGAAAGAAAAATTTCACAACCTCGAGCGGGATTCGAACCTGCGACTTCCTGTACTCCGGTCAGGCGCTCTACCACTGAGCTATCGAGTTGCTCAGAGGTAGAGCGCCTGACCGGAGTACAGGAAGTCGCAGGTTCGAATCCCGCTCGAGGTTGTGAAATTTTTCTTTCATACCATGGCATGATTGTGACTATAATAGTATTTAAATTCATTAATATGTCACATCAACGGACGTGTATACGTCATCCAACATCGTAAGATGAAGATTACGTTTATTATTGTTAAAATCGTCTAGTAATAATAATTCTATGTCATTATCTTGGAAGTCGAAACTATTTAACATGTTCAGTCCTTTTAAATTTAAATTTATTACTGCAGTAGTAGAATCCAATATTAATTGTCCACCATTTTGCAGTCAGTTGACCTACTTACGTTTTTTTCGACCCTCATTTTGCTGCAGCAAAGGCATGAAGTGCTTTAAAAAAAACGCACGGTATGTCTGCAAGCATTTGATTTAGTACATGTTCCAAGCAATGTAATGCCAATTTTGACATATTCGGGGATTTTGTGTTGGACAATTTTGAGAATGAATGAATTTGATAAATATTGTTCATTCTTATAGTTGTAGTTAGATAAGGAAGTTGAAATTATTTTTTTCAGAGAGTTAGACAGAAACAAACTTAATCTGCCTATAGCGTTAGTTTTCTATACCATTACATTAGTATGGACCACAATGTTTTTAGTAGTACAGAATTACGTTGGAGTCACCAGATAAAAGCAAAGCACGTAGTAAAATCAGTGTACTAACTTACAGATAAATTATATATTATGATTCAAAGTATCACAGTAATTCTGACTGTGTAGGACAACTAAAATAAAAATTCTGAAGATCACAATCCAAGGTCTTTTAACACTAGTCACTTATGGGCTTTGATTTGGATGAGCTAAGCCCTTCAACCCGCTTGATATACTACTTAGTAATGCTACCAAAAACTTTAAAAATTTTAACTATAACAATCCTCGAGTTCCAAAATGAGTATTCAGTTCACATAATTCAGCTACAAGTGTAACAATACAACACAATGTCATTAAGTTCACTCTTACCAAATGTCACATTCATTACAATGTCACATTCTACAACAGTTCTGGCTTTCACATACACATGTTGTTATCAATAATCTAGTACACCATTAGAAGCAAGCACACTGCTGTGTTCCAAATCGAAAATTTCAAACAATTTCATTTAATACATTAATGTTTACATCTGAATCTGAGTGAGATCTAATCACTGTTTACTTCAAATGTTGAGTGCCAGTCTTCAAATAGATGGCACGGCATTTTAAATCAGTGAATTCAGGACACAGATTTTACAAGAATATTCTGTTGCCCTACTATCATGACAAAGTCTACATCATATTATAGTGAATTACGCTGATTCCATGTTAGTTAGTCAAGACAAGACAAAACTGATTCATGTTCAATATAAATTTAAGAAAGGGTATATAACCACGCCAATATAATAATAAATTTAAGTCTACATAGATTTCAAGTCTTCTTTTTTTCTTTAAAAAAAAAGAAAGATAGAAAAAAAAAAGAATATTCTCCTCATTCTGATCTGTAAAAAGGCAAAGAATGCATTTAATATTGAGACTGCTTCTTATCACCAAAATAAGATAAGTAAAGTGTAGAGTGCAGTAGCGGCTCGTAGTTAAAGGCTCTTAGGCGGAGCCGCCCCTATAAAAATCTCCTACAAAAATCTTGACATTTGTTTGTGTTTAATAGTAGAATAAAGATTTTCAATAGAGGAGAAACATCGACATTTTACTCGGCTCGTTCATTAATAACGGTCAATATATTTGGAACTGTTGGTACCAAGAGATGTTTTTGAGATAGGTTATAAGTAATAAAGGCTCAACCTTTCACGGTCCCTTCAGCACAATAGAAACAGGACGGGGAGGTTTCCTAGTGGAGTATGGCTAATAAGGGTACAGCTAAGATGTTGAGATCTACACCTTGAGTCGTTGCCAACATTTGCTAGCTCTGAGTTTTAAAAATCTCTCCTGGAGAAGAGAAAAGAAACAATGTCTGACACTCCATTCTTGAGGTTACGTGTCTGCTCTCTCATTCATTTTACTGTAGGTCATAGGCCTAATTGGCATTGTTGGATAACATTGCGATGATAAGATGGGGTCATTTAGTTATTCATTGACACAATTGGTATCCCTAGTATCCCATAAAGTGAAAGTTTTTCAAACCTCCGTCAGGGGAGGGAAAACAACACAACGGAAATTCTAACGTGCGAATTAGTTTTGGCTTGAGTATCAGTATTTTATGTGGTTGTGAACTTGTGATTGTGAGAACCTTTTGCGAGTGTTTATTTGAGAACAATGAATTGTGTGAGTAATATATCGAAAGAAAGAAGGGCCGATTTCGTCTACAAGCAAATGAATGAAGGTAAGTCAGGTGCCCGTTTTATATATATATATATATATATATATATATATATATATATATATATAAAATAATAATAATAATAATAATAATAATAATAATAATAATAATAATAATAATAATAATAATAATAACTTGCACAAAAGGAGAGATCTATAACTGAAACTCGATTAATATATTTCAGTATTATTTGTATTTATCCTGGTAATAATGAACAGTTTGACTCGTAGACATTTTGTTTTTTCAGCATTAACTTCCCATGATTTTACGAGAAGATTGGAAGAGACTTTCAGCTCCCCACTACTACTATTAATGCACAATACAACGTCAATACGGTGGTTGCTGTCGTCTGCGATACAACGAACTTTTCTGTTGATTTTCGAGTTCGTCATTTTTTTCCGGTTATTATATGCTTATTTAAGTTGTGTTAACTCTCGCTAGTCGTTTTATATTTTATTTTATCCGTCTTAGTATTTATCATTATTATTATTATTATTATTATTATTTATTAATGAATTATTTTGTATTACAATCTTTGTATCATTTCTGTCACGATTATTCTATTATTATTATTATTATTATTATTATTGTTACTATTATTTCTATCATCAACATTATTACTGATCTCTGTAAAATTTATGTAGACTACTGGACTGTACCCGAGCACAAGCATTATGCTCATTTCGGGTATCTATCCATATGTATTCAATTCAAATGTAAATTGTAAATAAATTTGAATTTGAATTTGAAAAATAATAATAATAATTTATTGTTAAAATTCCCAATTCCCAGTTACGGAAATACACGAATAAATAAATAGAAATAAATAAACTAATACTCATGCTTGAGACATTGAAAATTTGCCATTTCAGCCTACAGCCTTCCTCAATTTTAAAACCACGAGCCGCGACTGGTAGAGTGTAATCGAAAGTGATTTTAAGCATAAAATCACTTTGTCTATTCTCTTCCTAATAAAACATGGCAATAATGACAATACTAGTTACACTTTAAATAGAAGCTTTTCCAAAAATACACACTTATGCTAGCAACACAGCCTTGATTAGTTAGTACAAAAAAAAAAGTCTGTAACTATACAGTCTCTCTCAAAAATTAAATAAATTAATTGCGACTGTAGCTACAGAGTAAAGAATATGTCAATGAAACCCCACAGTACTATTTTAAATATTTTTCAAGCTATCATTCTGTGAATTTTTTAAAGCCTAGTCCCAAAAACGAAAGTTAGGCAATCTCTAAAGAAAGGGTATGTGTTATTTGTTTTGCTTCTTTCCACTCAAATGATTTACGTTTTTTAAAAAGGTAACTCAGTATGATTGGCAGTGTATGCAGAGCTATTCTCGGATTTTGCGACTAGTTCAGCAGTGCATATCCAAGCCCATACGGGCTGAACCACATGACAGGCAGATGGCTCTGAACGCGAGGTAACATTCTTCCCCTACTAGAACGCACCGAAAGAGCAAAGGTTGCCCATGCATACATTAAGTAGAGCAGCAATATATACAACAAGGAGGAGACATACTGGAAAACATGAATTATTCAGAGATGCTAAATGGAAATGATTTAACACAAATTAGAATTCTTCAGTCACCCCCAGTCCGCAAATCTAGGAAATTTGTCTCCAGAGTTGCAGCTAAAATTAATTGAGCTTTCCGAAATGTATGTATAATAACAAGGACTTCTTTAGTTTTTACAATTCCATAAACTATGAACTGTATCTGAGAATTCGTAAATTAGCAGCGAAAATTAGTATATTAAGATTTTCACCAGCACATATGAACAGTAGGTTTTCATGAACCTAACAAAGCCAAGATTAAATGTCAAGCTATTCGACCAAAATAAGCGCCCTACGCTTACGTAGACTTGCATCTTTAAATAACATTTTGCAAGACGTAGTAAGCCTGGTGTGAGGCAGAAATAGCTTCAAAACTAGATTTTACAATTGGTTATTAAATAATCCTTTTTATTTTGTTGCTGAGTTTTTCAACACAAATTTGTAGAAATTGTATTTTAACAAATAAGTTTAATTGGAATTTAGTTAGTTTTCTTTAATTTAAAAGTTTCAAATTATTTCATGTTTTCATTGTATTATTTAAATTTTACTGTTTCTTTTATTGGTGTTTATATGTTTTTCAATGTATTCTGACCTATATGTTTAATGGCCAAATAAACTGAATTGAATTGAAATTGAAGACGAGATTCTGGCGAAATTTTATTTAAAAGGTTTATTTTCGCCTAACAAATTCTGGCGAAATTTTACTTAAAAGGTTTACTTTCCCCTAACAGATTCTGGCGAAATTTTATTTAAAAAGTTTATTTTCGCCTAACAGTACATTACACAATACATAAGAAAGAATTTTAAATTATTACATTGACATCACTGAAAATGCGTCTTTTCATGTTAATAGAGTTGTGTTAAATTCGTTCAGTCATGAATAAATCAGGTTTACTTCTGCACCATCTTCTTTGAATCATCTTATATATTACTTTGTGTTTAATAAAGAAAAGAGTAAACTACCACTTCCTTCAGTGCAGTGGATTCATTCACTTATTTAGTTGTTTCTGATGGAATTTGGTATTCAGCATTTTAACAGTATGTTAAATTTCAGACATGCCAACTTTGCAAGTGGATTCTTTGTTATTTGATATAATTAAGTGAAGATAAAGTTCTCATGCTGTTTGCCTCACTCTTGATCTTCTTTAAAATTTTCGTTCATGACCTTTAAAGATATACTGTGTTGAGTGGGGGGGCAGATTTTGTAATCATTCAATTGAATTTCTTGTTTGTGTTGGGAATAAAATCTGTCGATTAGTTCCTATACTTTCTCATATAATGAAAATAAATATTAATACAATATATTATTTTATTTATTTTGTTTGGTTATTTTATTTAGTATTTGATATATTTTGTTGGTTTGGCTGAAACCGATCGTACTCCTTTTGATTTTGCTATTACATTATTCTAGAGGAAGTTGTTTTATTGATTATGGAGGTAAGTGTTGAAGATAAATCTGTAGCAGGTAATTTTTGGAAGCATTATCTATTGTTATATGTGTAATCTCATTATCAGGTATATTACACTGACTGGTAACCACTGCACTAATACGTAGAAGTTTTTATTACCTGTGAACACTTAGCTTGTCGTTACAAGAGGAATGGAACTTGGAAATCTCTCAATGTATCTTACGAAATATTACCATGTAAATGAAGAAGTGTCCACAGAAGCTGCGAAATATCCCTGCAGTCTCTTATACAATATGATACAAACTCAGGGAAAAAGAAATACCACAGACCAATATTTTTTTCAACACTACCACCCTGCAAGCATGTATGATGTAATGCAAAATTTGCTCGAGTATGTCCATTACTGTTATGATTGCTTTGCATAAATTTGTATATTTAACGCTATTAAATTACTTTTTGAATGGAGCGAAAGTATTCTCATATTTAGATAAAAGGGACACAAATTAATAAATATACACTGCTCTTTCCAGATAAAGAATGAGTTCAATTCGTAACTCAAAGAATTCTCTCAGCTTTCAATTTTCTTTGATAACTGATATCCTTTATAGAGACAGTAAAGAATGCGTTCTCTTATCTCTGCATTATGCTTAAAATTTAAGCAGCATTTAGTTGAGTGAAATTCCATCAAAATCTTTGTCTTCAACTAACAACATGTGATACTGAACGTTTGTCTTGTCTTGTTCAAAAGGTATGAAATCAGTTACAGTCTATATCTTTAACTTGTTATTCTGACACCATACAAAAAGCTAAATATTCTGGACTAGGTTTCTCTTCATTCTATGGATTACATTCTGTACCTACACGTGTCATCTGCATATAACGAGGAAATTTCAAGGATATGAATTCTACTGTTGTTGAAATAGCAAGTGGCCATTTCCTAGCTCCACCCAGAGAGAAAATATTATATAAAGTTATACACAAGGTATTTCTAGTTGTAGTTTTCATCAATAAATTTATTTTCAGTTCTAGAAAATACTTGCAATCACAGCAGAATATGAGACATGTGGCAGCGACGCTACATAAGACTGTATTATGTAGTATTATTTATTGCAAAAGTGCTAAATATCTTAAAATTACTTCAATAATTTTAAAATATATCACAAATATAGGGTATTAACAAGATTTATGTAATACAAACTCTCCAATCCAACTGACAATTTTATATACATAAAATGGAGTGTGCAAATTTTTGGCATTCTCAAAGGACAACTTCACTCTCTTCATGTTTCAGAATCTCATAAAACGATTTTATAACAATTTATCATACTTTTAATGTCAATATTGCTTTATGCGTTACAATTTAATCTGTACTCCATCTGCATTTTAAGCTCTACTCTGTTAACAGATTTTTCGTATAACATGCAATAAAAAGAGTCAAAGAAACAGTAGCAGAAGAACATTTCAGACAACAAAAAAAAAATCTTATAAACAACAATCAGAAGCGGGAGATATTACAAAAGGGGGGAAAAAAAGTCTGTATATCAATGGTGAATACAAATTATAAAATAAAATTAAAAATCGAAACTTACAATATATATAAACTGATTAATAATCATCAGAACATCTTTATTACAAATCTATAATGCCCCATTAATATAACACTCGATTTCTATCACAAGTTTTGCATGTGCTTTAAGAATGCCTTAATTAGGAGCATTTAGTGTGTGTGGTTGTGTCTTTCATGAACGTATGTCACACTGGGTGAAAACAGAAATGCTCACTTCCTATTTTCGGCACTTTCCACTCAATCCTACTTTTCATTTCACTCATACTTGTACGTCCCTCAGTCCACTGCTGGGGGACATGTTAGGCCAGTCTGTCCAGTAAGATATTGTACTTACTGGTTGCTTAACTTCTGCAAATTGCTTAGGAAGTCTTCTGGTGTGAGGATATGTGAAGAGCCTGAAAATGTCAATAATACCAATTTATTATATCAAATAGTACTGTGTATGTCATTCTGGACAATAACGAAGTAAAAAGGTTATAAGTGCTCTTGTACAGATGGCCTGCTGGTTCCTCTGATCTTAATCCATTGGATTTTAGCTTTTCTACACAGCACACGACACTGAAACTTCCAATTTGCATTTTTCTAAGTTCTAAGGTGTGGGAATCCGTGATAGGCTAGGCTAATTTATACGATGAAAGAGTAATGGAACAGAGAAAAATTCTCTCCAGCGCTGGGATTTGAACCCGGGTTTTCAACTCTACGTGCTGATGCTTTATCCACTAAGCCACACCGGAATTTTTCTCCGTTCCATTACTCTTTCATCGTATGATGACGCAGAATATCTTCATGGAAATATCATATGTACTTCTGTACATTAAAATAATGTATATATGATATGCGTAAATCACTTCGTGATTTAAGACAGCGCTTATTCCGTCGGATCCCGGCCAACTAGTCACTCATATCGAGTGCACCTCAGCACATGTGTGGACTTCGGTCCTGCGTTCATAGACATCTATGACGTAGTGCAGAGGGCGGCCACTAGAGGGAACCCAAGAGTTGGAGCTTAATCTGAGACGATTCTAACCAGCGTCGGGGTTGTATCCGGTGTGGCTTAGTGGATAAAGCATCAGCATGTAGAGCTGAAAACCCGGGTTCAAATCCCGGCACCGGAGAGAATTTTTCTCCATTCCATTACTCTTTCATCGTATGATGACGCAGAATATCTGCATGGAAATATCATATGTACTTCGGTACATTAAAATAATATATAGGCTAATTTAGCCTTTTCGTATGCCTTGCATATACGAATCTATGACAGGTAGGTTAGTTTATACTTTTGGTAAGCTTCATACAGTTCTCTCTGTAGACTAAAAACTAAAAAAAGTTTCATATCCATGGTTCAAGAATTAAAACAGAAAATCAATATCCCGAATTTAAAAGAAAACTTACAAATTAAACCAAACCCTTTAACTCTATTAAATATGTTGTTGTTTTCTAATGCCAGGCGTATGACAATAAAGTCATTTGACCTCTTGCACTCCAATATTTTTCAAAGATATTATCATGGTCAGCCACTGAATCACAGATTTTGAGGTGTTCCGAATCCATTTCTTGGTTTGAGTTGCACAATGGGCAGTTAGGAGACTGATATATTCCAATTCTATGCAGGTGTTTGGCCGGACAATCATGGCCTGTTGCCAATCTAAATGCAGCTACAGACGATTTTCGTGGTAAATCGGGAATTAACTGTGGATTATGATGCAGAAGTTCCATTTCTTTCCCTTGAGATTGTGTTATCAAATTTTGTTTGTTGAAGTCTAAGTATGTAGATTTAATAAATCTTTTCACAGAGTAATATGTAGATTTAGTAACAGGTCTGTAAGTAGCAGTGCTGCCCTTCTTTGCTAAAGCATCCGCATTCTCATTTCCCAGGATTCCACAATGGGATGGTATCCATTGGAATACAATTATTTTATTGAGTAATATTAATTGAGAGAGCATTTTAGTTATTTCTGCTGTTTGAGATGAAGGTGTGTGTTTAGAGACTACTGATAGAATAGCTGCTTTGGAGTCTGACAGTATAACTGCAATCTTAAATTTATTGATGTGAAATAGAAGATTCCTGAGACTTACTTATTGCAACGATTTCTCCATCAAAACTTGTTGCTCCATATCCAAGAGATCTATAAAGTGAGAAGAGACAGCACGTAACACCTGCACTGGCACCTTGTTCTCTGGAGATCAAGGATCCGTCGGTGTGTAAATGAAGCCAGTTTTGTGGAGGGTACCTAATATTTATTGTCTCTAAAGACAATTGTTTCATTATTTCTATTCTATTAAATATAGAATATAATCTAAATTTAACAGAAGAAATACTGAAATCAGAAGTAAACACTGAAATAATGAAACAATTGTCTTTAGAGACAATTAATATTAGGTACCCTACACAAAACTGGCTTCATTTATACACCAACGGATCCTAGATCTCCAGAGAACAAGGTGCCAGTGCAGATGTTACGTGCTGTCTCTTCTCACTTTATAGATCTCTTGGATATGGAACAACAAGTTTTGATAGAGAAATCATTGCAATAAGTGAAAGTCTCAGAAATCTTCTATGCCACATCAATAAATTTAAGAATGCAGTTATACTGTCAGACTCCAAAGCAGCTATTCTATCAATAGTCTCTAAACACACACCTTCATCTCAAATAGCAGAAGTAACTAAAATGCTCTCTCAATTAATATCACTCAATAAAAGAATTGTATTCCAATGGATACCATCCCATTGTGGAATCCTGGGAAACGAGAATGAGGATGCTTTAGCAAAGAAGGGCAGCACTGCTACTTACAGACCTGTTACTAAATCTACGTATTACTCTGTGAAAAGATTTATTAAATCTACATACTTAGACTTCAACAAACAAAATTTGATAACACAATCTCAAGGGAAAGAAATGGAACTTCTGCATCATAATCCACAGTTAATTCCCGATTTACCACGAAAATCGTCTGTAGCTGCATTTAGATTCTCAAAATCTATGCTTCAGTGGCTGACCATGATAATATCTTTGAAAAGTATTGGAGTGCAAGAGGTCAAATGACTTTATTGTCAAACACCTGGCATTAGAAAACAACAACTTTTGGTAAGCTTGAATATACGAATTTGTGACAGATTAGGTTAGTTTGAGCTTTTGGTATGCCTTGCATACACTAAGTGAAGTGGTGGTGACATTTAAATAGCAATTATGTATCCAAGATCTACTGAGAACATTGAAATTCTCTCACAGTATGTTGAAGAATATCAGAAGATACAACAGACACCTGGAATATGGGAGTAAGACAGTCCATGATGTGGCACTTAGAAGCCTGTATTGGAACATTACACCTCACTGTGGCCATTTTGAGTATTATGCATGGATTTTGTAAAGAAAGATGTAAAAATCAAGTTGTAATAAGCAAACATGTATGAACTAAAAGTACCTGTAATTAAAAAACAAAACGAAATTGACTATATATTAGAAGAACTTTTTTGCTTGTTTTTAGATTCTCTACCCATTCCCCAAAGATTTCCTACATATTAGTTACCACTCTGTATATGTACATAATTTTTACAAACATATATACATATATAAAAAAACTAATCACAAAAATGGGGCAAAGTAATGTAAATAAACAAAGAACGAAGTAAATGGAAAAAAAAAAAAATGAAGACATAGCACAACAAACACTTACTGATGCAACTACAAAATTGGCAATAGCACATTTCTAACTGACAAAAGGTCATGACTGCTTGGCAGAATATGTATACAGGGTGTTTAAAAAATACGGGGCATAATTTCAGGTATGTATTTCCCACATGTAGACAATCAAAATAGTTCATTACAACATGTGTCCGGAAATGCTT
The DNA here is from genome assembly GCF_040183065.1 of Periplaneta americana. Classification (NCBI taxonomy): domain Eukaryota; kingdom Metazoa; phylum Arthropoda; class Insecta; order Blattodea; family Blattidae; genus Periplaneta; species Periplaneta americana. Next base: position 187,530,560 of record NC_091124.1, read on the forward strand.
TATTTTCGAGTTATGGCCTTCACAACATTGAAATTCACAGGAACGTTTTTCTTTCCGCAGGTCGTTGCCGTCAAAGGAGATATTAAGAGGGCACTCTGACAGTTCATTCCGAGGCAAAGGTTACATTCAGTGTTGTGTAGGTGTTAGACTGTGCGACACGTATTCAAACCAAGAGCTGGCAGAGATACACTTCATGTACGGTAAGGCGGACGGCAATGCTGCGCTGGCTCGTCGTTTGTACCAGGAGTGGTACCCACAGCGACAATGTCCAGATCGGAAGACATTTGTACGTCTCCATTACCGTCTGTGCGAGTATGGAAAATTTAACTCTCCTGGTTTGGGAAGGGGACGACCAAGATCTACAACTCCAGAAGTACAGGAGGAGATTCTGGAGGCTGTGAACATGACTCCTTCTATCAGCCATTTAAAATCATTGGTTTATTTGTCTCCGGTGCCTGATTTGGAATCCCTTTGGAATCGAATTGTGGCATGTTCTGAGGACATATGCAATACTCCAGGAGTTTGGGATCGTGTTCCCAGGTCAATGAGACATCGATGTGAGGTCTGTATTCAAGCAGGAGGTGGACATTTTGAACATCTTCTGTAATGACAACGACCTGCAGAAAGAAAAATGTTCTGGTGAATTTCAATGTTGTGAAGGCCATAACTCGGAAATGAAGCATTTCCGGACATATGTTGTAATGAACTATTTTGATTGTCTACATGTGGGAAATACATACCTGAAATTATGCCCCGTATTTTTTAAACACCCTGTATAGATTCGGCCTATCAGACACAGGACAATTCACGATTCATGGTGCAGAAGAAAATATCTTGAAACAGGGAACATCTGCCAACTTGTAAAGAACTCAACAGAAATGAAGAAACAGCTGGGATATACTGGGAAGCTAGAGAGAAGACAATGCAAAACATTTAATCGTGCCATTAGAGAGGAACCTACCAACCATACATCCAACCAATAATTTTTTAAATTTCAAATAATGGCATTCTGATGATCATTCATTGAAAAGTCAACCTAAATGTTTGCAATGTCTCATCTTCAAATGACTGTTTCAAATAAATCCTTCTGGTCATTAATACAGTAACAAAAGTCTCAACCCCCTCATCAGAAAGTTCCGTGAGCCCTACTTAAGTTTATGCAAAGCAATGAACTACAGTTCTGTAAAGCAAAGGTACATACACACACACAGGATCATGTCATTACCTCTCGGTATTGTTGGAGGTATGCAATTCTTACTAATCAGATACATTTTACTCACCACAAATAACCTCCCAGTTCTTTACAGCTTGAGTCACCTCATAAGCACAGCGAATTTCTGAAAAACACACTCCTCCAACCACAAACACAATTAGACGAGGGACATTCTTCACGGTTTGTTGTCCTTTATCCTTGTGCCAATGTCCGTAACGTGCACTGAAATAGAAAACAAAAGAAGTGTGTCCTGAAAATGATATACACGTCACGAAAACTATTTACTATTTATCATTATGCACTTCACGTATTTCGCAACAATTCAGATTTTTGTCACATCTGCTATAGTTTTCCTTTAATAGTCATAATTTATAGTCTGGGTCAGCTTACTTCATACCCTAAGGGTGAAACCTAACCATTTTTCCCCCATTACTACATATGCTAGTGGATTGTGGGGATTTTCTAGTTTGCAGGTTGAATTTTCTTTTGCCAACTTCGTTTCGAATTTCGATACTGACAAATACTACAAATGGTAGTGATTTTGTAACTGGTATGTTGGCAGCTGAGACAAATATCGACAATATTTGTCGGTACTGGAGTGCCATGAAATTAAAATTATACTAGATTTCTGAGCCGGTTATTGGAAGCTAGTGAAACTTGAACATATTAATAATTAATTAATATCAGTATTAATATTAATACGTAATAGTTATTTTGTGTTGCGTTGTGGTTATAATTCAAGACTATAGTCAGATAAGTTTTCAGAGTTAGTACTAATAATTTCATATGGTCAAACAAAATACATTTTTAGGTTAGGTCTCGTGAGTCAATTGTTTAGTCAAACCAATGAATTTCGTATTGCCAGACAAAATACTTGACATGTTGAACCCTTTCCCTGTATAGTTTGCCTACGAAAATATGTTACACATTATTGAATTATTTAGAATAACCTTCCAACATAAAGTACGGTAAATAAATAATTCATTTATACTTGTTTTTTTTTTTAAAGATGGGACATGACAGGAGCGTTGCGATCGGAAAAACAACTGAATATCACATAGCGTGGTAGGCCTGTTGCTATGGTAACAACGGTTGAGTTGCCAAACTTACAGGTCCCACATGGCGAGTGCTTAATAGCTCTCTTGGAGACATTTATTGTGCACACAATGTTAGCATTGCTAAGTTTCGTCTTTGATTCTCTGTCGATTTTTGTATTGTTTTCTTACCTTCGCGTCAATTGTCAATGAATGTTTTAACGTCAGCCATCGTAACGACAATTGCTAGCTTCCATCAGCTGGCAGCTGGTAATCCATGTTGGCAACATGGTACTGTAGTTCCAAGCTCGGCCGCTTAACTGTCATGTCCCATATTTCAAAAAAACAAGTATAGTACGTAGGATCGTGTGATATCTGATAACAGTTGGCAACACTGACAAGATGGCAAAATTTGCTGTTTAGGAACTATTCTTATGTGACCCTCACTATAAAACGCATACATGGCTTCATTTATTAGTTATACAGTTCAAGAAGATGTATAAAATAATGATTCATGCACAACTTCCTTTAAAAATATCTTTCGAAGAAAATTTCAAAGAAAATAATGAGAGTCAATTACTGTAATGGTACCGGTTCAGTAATCAGTTTTACATCACAATGGTACATTACCTTGTTGGTGCATGGTAGCTTGAAGAAGCAGCACGGCCAGCGAGAAAAGGGAAGTGCTTGAGGTCAAGTTTGTCTTCAATACTATCTTCCATGATATCTTTGATGACTGGCGTCCAGCGAGACATCTGGTAGGTCTGTTCTGTGATACGCTCCTTGCGTGTAACCTGATAAATCTTCTTTCGGTTACCCTACAAAAATGATTTCATTTCAAATACATCACATTACTATAGAAATATCTGACTGACTAAACCAATTTTTTTAATAATGCCCTGGTAAATTCTTGCCTATTCTTAACTGGTATGTTAGTCTCTGTATGCTTTTGCAGTAATACAGGTAATACAATATAATATTTGTTTTATTCAGTCTTATGACAAATCAATTATTAAAACAATGACATATATTTCATAACATGAAGTCATTGAGTTTTATACAAAGTAAGTTACGAACGTTTTCGCCCATTCAGGCATCTTCAGGTTCTGTGTACAATATCTCATTATTGTTGTTGTTTTCTAATGCCAGGCGTTTGACAATAAAGTCATTTGACCTCTTGCACTCCAATATTTTTCAAAGATATTATCATGACTAGCCACTGAAGCACAGATTTTGAGGTGTTCCGAATCCATTTCTTGGTTTGAGTTGCACAATAGGCAGTTAGGGGACTGATATATTCCAATTCTATGCAGGTGTTTGGCCAAAAGGGTATCTATCGGATACAGGGGGGAGAGCCATTAATCCTTCCCATTGAAGGCTTTAAGGAACCAACCTGGACAAATACCCAATGTCCCATCCCTACCTTCCCGTGGTGCAGCTGTTAGTAAGCATAATTTTACGAGCTGAACTAAAGGGTGGGGCTACTCATCAATTAGCACTGGTCAGCTTGATGAGTTAATGACTGAATTTGGTATAATTTTCCTCTATCCAATACCTAATTCCCTCTTTACCCTTTCCTATCCAGTCCTCTGACTGAACTCTTACTTTCTTCGACCCCAACGGCATTAGAGCATTCGAGGCCTAGGGGTTCATTTCCCTTTCCTTCCTCCTCTTTTTACTTTTCTGTTCCTAGTGCTGACCTGCTATGGTACTAAAATCGTCCTCCAGTGGCTTAAGGAGGGAAAGCTGGTGATCAACAAGATCTCCCGTCGACCAACAGCAGGTGTGGTCCTCCAGACATTCTGGGGGTTGTGTGTGAATGAAGTAGCCACCAAAACGTTAAAATATGGTGTTCACTTAAATCGGCTATAACTTGCCATTTAACTCCAATATGAAATATCTCATTATTAATCTGTATGATAATTACAATGATAGTCGATGAGATGAACTGTTTAACATAATAATATGATTAATAATGAGATATTGTACACAGAACCTGAAGATGCCTGAATGGGTGAAAACGTTCGTAACTTACTTTGTATAAAACTCAATGACTACATGTTATGAAATATATGTCATTGTTTTAATAATTGATTTGTCATAAGACTGAATAAAACAAATATTATATTGTATTACCTGTATTAACATTGACAATCTGAATATTTACAACATGATTTCTAAGTTTTGCAGTAATGTTCTACAGGTCTCTCTGAAACACTTCACTTCGGCAATAACGTCATCATCCTTAAATTTCCTTCTGTAGATTGCCTCTTTCAGAGGACTGTAAAATGGTAGTCCAAAGCAGCCAAATCCAGATTATAAAGCAGATGAGGCAGGACAGTCCACTTAACCTTTGTGATTCCCTGTCAAGTCCACACGGACATAAATAAAGAAATAAAATAGTCGCATCGTATACGTTAGGGGGCGAAACCATTCCAGAAGTTAACAAATGTAAATACCTCGGAATAACATTTAGCAGCGATCTCGGCTGGCGGGAACACGTTACGGACACAGCGGGAAAAGCATGGAGAGCGTTACACTTTGTGATGAGGGTACTAAGAAAAGGTTCTGATAAATCCAAAGAGATTGCATATAAATCACTAGTACGTCCAGTAATGGAATATGGTGCTGCATGTTGGGATCCTTACAGATTAGAACATATTAAGACACTGGAAAAGATTAAAAAACGGGCTCTTAAGTGTTGTCGGAAAAATTCACCATTAAAATGGGACACACTCACGGACAGGAGAACGCGAATTCGATTATGCGCAATGTTCAAAACATACAGAGGTGAGTCTGCCTGCAGAGAAATAAAAAATAGGTTGCAGCCGCCAAATTACTCTTCAAGGAACGACCACTCATATAAATTGAGGGAAAGAAGGCAGAGGACGGACACTGGAAAGTTTTCTTTTCTCAATCGTACTATCAGGGACTGGAATGCTTTACCTGCAGACTTACTAAAGGCTTTACCAACAACCAAAAATGTATTTAAAAATAGGCTTAAGGACCTTACTAATAGATGGTAATTATACACAGTATTTAAAGGGTGTAAATGATATGTTGTTGTTGAAGTGTTGTATCAGTGAAGAAGTATGTCGTGTCAGTGAAGTGTGCTGTGTAAGTGAAACGTGTTCCTGTCAGTGAAGCTTTATAGTTTATAGTGGCAGTGCATAGTATTTGAACAGTGAAATGTTTTTGAAGTGTTAGTGAAATCAGGATAGAATCAGTGAAATGTGTCGTAGTTCCATTGCAGTGAGTGAGTTGACAGCGAAATGAGTGTAATTTGAAAGGTACTTGTGCAGATATGAACATATCATACTCGTGGGTTTTAGTTCGATCTTAGTTTTAAGATACAAATTAGATTTATTTCAAATGTTATTTTAAGTGAGCATTTCATTTAATTTAGTATATTCCCTGTTGTTGTTATTATTAATTATTGTTAGTATTAATTATTAATATTATTATTAATTGTATTTTTAATTAATAAGTTTATTATTGTCACTATTGAGTGTAATTAGTTACCACTGCCACCGGGTATATACCCACTGCAGTGTGAATAAATACATACGCATATATATGAGTTACTGGTACTCATTTAACCACAGGGAAACATATCTAGGAGAAAAGATTGTTGCCATGATGTTACCAGCTGAAAAAGTTGTTTTAAACTTTTTCTGGCATGACCAATTTGTATGATACTATCTATGGATTGTCTGTTCGCTTTAGGCTCAAAGTGAGAAATCCATGTCTCATCCAGGGTGAGATAAAAATTACACCACTACAGCCTCAGCGACAGAGAGTGGGGGGGTCCACCCTGGGCAGAGGCGGGGCAATGTCCAGGCTCCCTAGCCCTCAAATGCTGTGTTGGAATGGTCTGCTATAAATAGTCCAACTACCAAATACAGTGGAGGAAATTAATATAAAGGCAGAATGAGTTTAGTGGCAATTACGTTTATTTTGTTGATTTGTTTTACACTTCTGCCTTATCCTTGACAGATATTTACTAGAGTAGACGGCAATTCGGAAGGCTGGTTGTCTGCTAGCGTTTGCGTCGAGAGAGACAGATAGAGAGAGCAAGGCAGCGTACAACATTGCCACATCGTACTTCACGAGCACGTGCAATACAAATAGCGCAGGAGAGAATTTAAATTATCAAAAGACAATAATGACCTTAGCCGTTGATTACTGTAAGCATGACATCAAACATAAACTCTTTCCTTCACTAACAAAATTCTCAATCCCACACCACATGCTTCTGCAGTCGTTTCTTGCATGTTGGCAACGTTGCAGCCAGCATAAAGATGGCTGGCAGCGTTCTGCTCGTCAACGTTTTTTAAATTATTATACACCTTAAACACTATTTTCCGCGCATGCCTGTGTAATACTTGTCTTTTTACAGTCTCTTCTTCCATTTATGTACCTTACATGCACACAGTAAATGTTAGTTTTACTTATTCAATGTATTGAAACACTTGCACGTGAACAAACGAACTCTGGAAGTGCTTGTTATAGACTGATTCTGATTGGTTCTATTGTACAAGCTTGTGATGTCACATACCAGAAATGCTACGGCGCATATAGAAGCTAACTGCCTTCCGAAATGACGTCTAGTCTAACAACTTATAAAGAAACCATACCAAACTAAATTTATCATTTTGCTTTTCACATAATACCTGAAGAGTGAAAACCCACTGTCATAAGAGAGGAAATTAATATAAAGGCATCTTTCTATTGTTGATAATAAAATAAAGAAACAGTAACAAAACACATTACAACAGAGTTCTAGTACTTGGTTGAACCACCATTGTTCTTAATAACTTGAAAAATTCCCTTTGGTCCATAGAAATTGAAGCCCACTCTGCACGAATCGCATTCTTTAGCTGAGCCACAGTCTCAAACTGTCTTCCGTTGTGATACACACGATTGCTATGATTCTCCATAGGTTTTCTATGGGGTTTAAATCTGGAGTTGTTGATGGCCAGTTCAGAAGTGTGATTCCTTTCACGAGAAACCACTTCTTCGATTTGGTACAGACATGAATTGCAGCATTATTTTGCTGAAAAATCAGGTTGTCATCAAATTCTTCATACATCCGAACCAACTTCGATTCCATCATCTCTGTGTAGGTGTCAGAATTAATTCTGGTGTGCACCCATGCTAAGTAGGAGGTACCTTGAGCACAGAATGCTGCCCAGATTATCACACTTCCGCCACCAAAATTTCTACTCATTCGAACTTGGTCCTCTGTACGCAGGTCATGCCAGTAATACTAAAATCCATCTAGTCCATCCTAATTAAATTTATTCTCGTCGCTAAATATCACTTGACCCCACTCTGAGGTCCAGGACATGTGTTCTTCAGCAAAAGACATTCTGGCCTTCTTATGGTCATCTTTTAGAGGTGGTTTACTAAATTGTTTCTTAAAGACTAGGTTATAGTCTCCTGCCAGAATTTGTCTTACACGTCTGGCAGTGACTGGCAACTTCAAATCAGTAACTATTTGAGAAGCAAACATGTTTTTTACCTTTGCTGTGCGCAGGATAAGTGGTTTAGTAAGCTCGGAGAGCTTCCTTGTCCGACCATATCTCCCATTTTGTCCATACTGTGTGCCCAATTTCACAAAATTATCAGTAACACAACTTGAATGTCCTAATTTCTTGGCGATTTGCGGATTGGAGAGTTTCAACTCTTTGTAAGCATAATGCTTGCTTTTTCTTCATTTCATAGACGCTTTCCACGTGGCATTGTAGCGAGTGCCGGGGAAAGATGCTACGGTCACATCTCTCCAATACAACTGCAGTGATTTGTTTACACCGAGTTTTACATTACTGCCTGTCTGAGGTGGCACACAAGTGCATTTATACCAATTTCCACCCTCACAACAGCGTTATTTTTGTCTCTATCCAATGTTTTCACATGAGGTGTGGGAACATTAGTGCAATGTGATATCCCTAAGTAAAATACATCATAGTTATCAGAACTGAAACTTTCCTTCCGGAGTGTCAAAATGGCTTTAGAAAAGAAAGATCATGTGTAGATCCATTATTTAGTATCAAACTATTGTTAGAAAAAAGAAGAGAATTTAATTTAGAAACCCATATAGCTTTTATTGATTTTGTGAAAGCTTTTGATAAAGTCCGAAGAGACCTTTTATTCGACATATTACAAGATAAAAATATTCCAAATTTGCTATTACAAAATATAATAGAAATCTACACAGACAGCAAAATAAGTGTCAAAATAAATAGCTGTATATCCGAAAGAAAATTAATTAATAATGGAGTTCGACAAGGTTGTCCACTATCACCAACTTTATTTAATATTTATATAAATGAAATTATTTTAAAATGGAACCAAATCTACACATCAGGAATCAAAATAACCAGTGCTCTAACATTAAATACCTTACTCTATGCCGATGATCAAGTCATAATTTACAAAGAGGATTATATACATTAAATAAAATATTAAAAGATTTTGGGATGGAAATTTCAGCACAAAAATCAAAAGTAATGGCATTTTTAGGACAAGACCCAGTCAGAAGTAAGATAATACACAATAATCAATGCCTCGAACAAGTACAAAATTTCAATTATCTGGATTGTGAAATATCTTATCAAAATGAAAAAGATGTGAACAATAAAATTACCAAATTTACACAAATTCTAGGAATAATAAACAATACATTAAAAGCTAAATTAGTACAAAAATCTACAAGCATAAAAATATATAATACACTAGCATTACCCTCCCTTTTATACGGAAGCGAGATTTGGACATTAAAGAAAAATCATTGCAATAAGTGAAAGTCTCAGGAATCTTCTATGCCACATCAATAAATTTAAGAATGCAGTTATATTGCCAGACTCCAAAGCAGCTATTCTATCAATAGTCCCTAAACACACACCTTCATCTCAAACAGCAGAAATAACTAAAATGCTCTCTCAATTAATATCACTCAATAGAAGAACTGTATTCCAATGGATACCATCCCATTGTGGAATCCTGGGAAACGAGAATGTGGATGCTTTAGCAAAGAAGGGCAGCACTGCTACTTACAGACCTGTTACTAAATCTACGTATTACTCTGTGAAAAGATTTATTAAATCTACATATTTAGACATCAACAAACAAAATTTGATAACACAATCTCAAGGGAAAAAATGGAACTCTTTGCATCATAATCCACAGTTAATTCCCGATTTACCACGAAAATCGTCTGTAGCTGCATTTAGATTTTCAACAGGCCATGATAGTTTGGCCAAACACCTGCATAGAATTGGAATATATCAGTCTCCTAACTGCCTATTGTGCAACTCAAACCAAGAAATGGATTCGGAACACCTCAAAATCTGTGCTTCAGTGGCTCACCATGATAATATCTTTGAAAAATATTGGAGTGCAAGAGGTCAAATGACTTTACTGTCAAACGCCTGGCATTAGAAAACAACAACATTAAAGAAAAAAGACATGAACAGAATCAAAGCAACGGAAATGAAATTTTTCAGGACAGCAGGATATACTCTTTTAGACCGAAAAAGGAATGAAGAAATTTTAGAACAATCAGAAGTAGAGTCAGTAGAAGAAAAAATCAGCAGATACAAATTCAATTGGCTAGATCACGTAAGAAGAATGGAAAATTCAAGAATCGCAAAAATTATGATGCAATATAAACCTAGAGGACATCGTCGACCAGGAAGACCTTTAAGAAGACTGCTACATGGGGCCGAAACAGATCTACAGAGGCCTAATTCGTGAAGGAGGATGATGATGATGATGGTGATGATGATGATAGTTATCAGAAATGCGATATATGAATAAATACGTATGTGTTCTACTGCAAAACTCAAGTGCCTTTATATTGATTTCCGCCACTGTAACTGTCAGCTCGTCTCACAATAAGGATCTTTAGAACTTTTGTTCACTTACATCAACAACAACGTTGAGTCCAAGGTTGGCCATATTGACAATGGTCTGCTTGTCCTGTGGAGAAATTTGTGCGTGCTGCACCAGTTTTGTAAGGTTTTCCTCACTGATGCCATTCTTTGAAATAATGTAGAGGGCAATTATGCGCATCTTGTCTGTTGCTGATACTGCCTGATCCAACAGAATTGGCACAATATTCCTCATATGATCTTTGATTCTTTCTCCCTCTGCATCTGTGCCCATCGCCAAGTCCTACAACACAAATAACATTCACAATCCATATACAGCACTGCAAGTAAGCATTAAAATGCCCTCCTAAAACTACGAACTACATCATTAACACTCAATTTATATACACATTACATTTCAAACAATGAAATGACAAATAATCAGAATTCTTTATCATACTAGAGCCAGATGTTCTGCAAGAAGAGATTTTTTTTGCTGAAGAATACATTATTATTATTATTATTATTATTATTATTATTATTATTATTATTATTATCATTATTATTATTATTATTATTATTATTATTATTATTATTATTATTATTATTATTATTATTTATTATATTCATAGATGATATATGTAAAAGAATAAGTTCTGACTGTTTATTATTTGCAGACGATTTAAAAATTTTTCGTACAATCAAAAGTAGTACTGACTGTCAATCACTTCAATGTGACATTAATTCAGTCGCTAAATGGTCGGAAGACAATGGTATGAAAATTAACGTATCCAAAACTAATGTAATAACCTTTTCTAGAAAAACTTCTTCACTGAAATTTAATTATTATCTAAATAATGTACTAATTATTGGAACGGATTGCGTAAAAGATTTGTGAATATTCTTTGACAGTAAATTGTATTTTCATAGTCACGTTGATTACATTTACAATCACGCAATCAGAATGCTAGGAATAATACGGTCAATAACTTATTCTTTTTCCACGCCCGATTCTCTTTTAATGCTATACTATACATTGGTGCGATCGAAACTCGAATATGCATCTGTAGTTTGGAACTCGATTACAACTACGGACTCGGCTAAATTAGAAAATATACAAAGAAAATTTATATCCTTATGTTCATTCAGATTTCTGCCCATTAATTCCAGGTATAGTTATGAGAGAAAATGTGAATATTTTAATTGTCAAAATCTATATGCTAGACGCCATGAGCTAGATTATCTGTTCTTTTGTAAAGTCCTCAAAGGTGATATATCCTGTGACTCTTTCTTAAACAATATTACCTTACGTATTCCAACAAAAGATATGAGAGCCCACAAACTTTTCTATATTAGAAATTCGAAATTTCTTTCACCAGTCTCCAGATGCATTAAAAATGCCAACATGCATGGCTGCGAATTCGATCCCTTCAATGTATAGACTTTGTTTGCTCTTGGCAACGATTTATCATTTATGTATTATTTTAGGCATTATACTCAATTAACATTGTCTCATAGTATTCTTAGTTATCCATTCATTGTCATTATTGTAATTGTAATTATATTTATGTGTAATAATTATTTTTGTTTTATGTTTTTTGTTATATTTGTGCTGAACTGTAATTGGCCACTGGCTGTTGTACAGCACATTAAATAAATAAATAAATAAATAAATAAATAAATAAATAAATAATAATAATAATTATTATTATTATTGCCTTATTCCAGTCATGTCAATTGATGCCCATAGGAGCAAGCACGCACTTTAGAGCTCAGGAGAGCCTGAGCGCTTTACAGCGGAAAGGAAAGAGACAGACGAAAGAGGTGATATATGCCGCTTGGTCGAGCTATATTCATAGGAATGTAAGTTTTACTTTTAATGCTCATTTTTCACAAGTTTGATTTTTTTACTCGAAAGAAATATTTTCTCAACTTTTTTTTATACAAAAGTGAGATTTTCAGATATAAGTTAGGCCTATTTATTTAGTAGCCTTACAGAATGTTTTCGTAAATCTAATATACCGTAAATACGTATTACTTAAGATACTGTATTGAAAATTTTGAAAATATTCGCATGGAAATTGTTTGTAAGGAAATGAATTAACAAAGCAGCTACTGTTACATCATAAGCAAAAGACACGTGCCCATGTGTTGTAAAAATGTCAGCTCTATAGCTTCAGCACATTTCGAGAAAATAATTTAATATTCTGATGACAGAAGTTGCTCACCAATATCACCTTAAAAGCATAATGAGATAAGAGTTTTGTTGTGGAATATTAGTTATACTTAAAACATATACAGCACCTAGGTAACTTTGTTTCGTACTGTAATATTCTTTTGATTGGTTTATTGATTACTTTTATAAGGCTAAATGTGGCATCAATATAAATTCGAACTTATCATGCCATACTCAATCTCTTTTTTTTTTTTGGGACATCACTTTAAGAATGATGTGTTTCATCCATTTAGTTCAGTATAGTTGTACTATTATGGAATTTATGTGAATATTCCTTCCTAACTCTTTATTATGTTATTAACATTTAAAACACAACTGCAATATTAAGAAATTGATATTAGTACTTTTGTTTTACAGACAATATAGATAATATCCAACAGAAAGAAGCCATATAAAAATAACTTTATTTATTTATTTAATTATTTATTTATTTATTTAAATTTAAATATACAGAATAAAGAATATAATTACAAAACAAACAAGAGAAATAGAAATAAAATAATACAAGCAATATAAAAAGAAGATACAGTAGTATTAACAAAATTTGAGACTGAATGAGCTGCGCTCGTGCTCGGTCGCAGTTCAGATATAATATTAAAATAAAAAATAATAACAATAAAAATAAATAAGTAAAATAAAATAGGAACTAAAATATAATTACAGTGGCAATGGAATTATATAATATAATATTAACACTAGAGAAGAATAATATCGCACATGAAAAGTAGGACTAATATATATTTCAAAATTATAGAATACAAATATAATATAGGTTGATTAATTCATACACATAGGCTATAAATTTATGTAATCAAATTGAAGATATTAACACGTTTCTAATTTTCTTGTTATATGTTAGTGGGTTACATGTTAGAAGTTCTGGGTGTAATTTAGTTAAAGCATTGTACAACCGAGGGCTAATAATGCTATGCTTTAGACCAGCAGATGTGAGACATTTAGGTTCTACTAATGTTGAATTAATATTTCGCCTTGTGTCATAATTGTGTGTCTGTAATACAAACTTATTAAGATTTTTATGATAAAATTTTAACAGCGTATACTTATAAATTTGTTCAATATTAAATACATTAAATTCAGAATAAATTAATTTAGTTGGATAATCGAAACGTTTCTTCAAACAAATTTTAATTATTCGTTTTTGTAGTAAATTTAACGGACTAAGATTAATTTTTGTACTTCCACCCCAAACAGTTATACCATATTGAATGATAGACTGAATAATGGCCAAATAAACATTTCGTAGAACTCTAATAGGTAAGTAGCATCGAAGATTAATGAATTTATAAATTGTTTTACGTAGCCTCTTACAAAGATAAGTAATGTGATGAGGCCATTTTAAATTCTGATCAATAATGATACCCAGATATTTGACATACGTGGCTTCTTTCAAAGGTGGACATTTACAACTTTTGGGATCTAAACAATTTTCACTGTGTATTATTAGTCTATATTTATCGCTAAATTTTAAATTTTGAACACTGGCAGCTGTTAACGAAAAAGGAACTAAAGTTGATTTAGATATATTTAAAGAAAGGAAGTTGGAATTAAGCCATTTTTTAACAATGTTAGCACCTATATTAGCATTTCTATATGCTTCCTGCCAAGAAAAACCACTGAAAATAACTACTGTATCATCCGCATATGAATATATAATAGATCCATTAAATTTTTCTAAATTTATATTTAGCAGATCATTAACATATATTAGAAATAAAACAGGTCCCAAAATTGTTCCTTGCGGTACACCTATATCAATATATTTGTATTCACTAAATTGATCTTCATTTTTGGTCATTTGCCTTCTGTTACTAAAATATGATTGGAATAATTTTAAAACTATACCTCTAACTCCAATAGTATGTAGTTTGTCCAAAAGTAAATTATGATTGATAGTGTCAAATTGCTTTGACATCACTGCCCTAAGAGAATGGCAGAAAATTATTATTTCCGAAACTAATGTTGTAACCTTTACGAGGAAAATAATCTCTCTTAAATTCAACTATAATTTAAATAACCTTTACAAGGAAAATAATCTCTCTTAAATTCAACTATAATTTAAATCAAAGTCAAATTAACAGAAGAGATTGTGTCAAATATGTTTGGGTATTCTTTGACAGTAAACTTCGTTTTATAAGTTTGCAGTTTTCAAAAAGAGCCATGCAATCAGAATCTTCCATATAATGTGGTCAATTACTTATTCTTTCTCTATGCCTGAATTACTCTTTATACGAGGGGGATCCAGGAAATAACGACCGTTCGCGCATACCCGCCGTGCAGCTGACTCCCCTTCCTTGTTTGAAGGTCAAATGGCTTCCTTAACATGTGTTGTCATAATGTTGTGAGTACTGGTTGCAACAAGTCGCCATTGTGCGTTTTGTGTTACTTCAAAATGAACGATGTGATTGATAATCCCGCCGATGTGAAGTGATGAGTGTGATTCGATTTTTGAATGACCGACATTTGAAACCTGCAGAAATTTACCGGCAATTGAAAGAAGTGTATGGTGATACTGTAATGAATGAAAGAAATGTGAGAAAATGGTGCGAAATGTTCAACAATGGGCGAACAAATGTCCACGATGAAGCTCGACCCGGACGCCCATCACTCATCACAGAAGACCTGAAGACTAAAGTGAACGACAGAATCTTGCAAGACAGGAGCACATCACTTGACGAATTGCATATTGCCTTTCCTGACATTTCTCGTTCTTTGCTTGGTGAAATTGTGTCGCAACATCTTGGCTACCACAAAATCTGTGCACGATGGGTTCCACGGCAACTGAGTGACCAACACAAAACTCAGAGAATGGCCTCAGCATTGACATTCTTGATGCGATATCACACAGATGGAGACGCCTTTCTTGATCAAATTGTGACTGGTCATGAGACCTGGGTGTCTCACAACACCCCAGAGACCAAGCGCCAATCACGTCAGTGGCATCATCCCTCATCACCCAAGAAACCAAGAAAATTCAAACAGACTCGCTCAACACAAAAAGTCATGGCTACTGTCTTTTGGGATCGCAAAGGTGTTCTTTTGCTGGATTTCATGCCAAAAGGCACTACGATCAATGCAAATCATTATTGTGAGACTTTACGAAAACTACGGCGAGCCATCCAAAACAAGAGGCGAGGAATGCTTTCGAGAGGAGTTGTGCTTCTTCACGACAACGCCCGCCCGCACACTGCTGCTTCAACTCGAGAATTGCTGGATCAATTCGATTGGGAAATCTTTGATCATCCGCCCTATAGTCCAGACCTTGCTCCTAGCGATTTTCACCTTTTCACTAAGCTGAAAGACTTTCTGGGTGGTACGCGTTTTGGAAGTGATGAAGAGTTGAAGAAGACAGTGAACACCTGGCTTAATGAACTGGCGGCAGAGGAGTATAACACGGGAATTCTAAAGCTAGAGAACAGATACGACAAATGTTTAAATGTAGGTGGTGATTATGTAGAGAAGTAAAGGAAGCTGCAGTTATGTAACAGACTTTGTTTTTTCAAATAAATATATATTTTTTAATTATTACAACGAAACGGTCGTTATTTCCTGGATCCCCTCGTACTTTACTTCATACTAGTGAGATCGAAACTTCAATATGCATCTAGAATTCTGTTACAGCAACTGACTCGACTAAATTTAATAAAGTAGGCCTATTCAACTCAAATTGATATTGTTATATTCGAACAGATTTCTTCCCATTGACTCCAGGAATAATTAAACTGTAATTGCTTTAAGGATCACTATTCAAATTCGCACATCAAGATCTTGATGTCCTCTTCTTATTCAAGTCCTTACATGTAATATGATGAGTTACTATTTCATCCACAAGGTTAACTTTCATGTTCCTATGAAAGTCATGAGAAGTTACAAGCTTTTCTACTACAGAAATTTATCCACATGCATTAAAACTACCAACGTGTATAGTAATAATGTGATCCATTGAAATTATAAATTTAGAATTTGCATAATTATAAAATATTTAGCATTTATTATTATTATTATTATTATTATTATTATTATTATTATTATAGCTTTCTTTTATTTGCGGATGATCTCAAAATCTTTCTCAAAATTAGTAGTTTGGCTGATTGTCAAATTCTTCAAAAGGATATCAATTCAATTGCTCTTTGGACTGTTGAAAATGGAATGAAAATTAATCAATCCAAAACTTTTGCTATTTCTTTCTCACGTAAAACAACCTCCCAAAAATTTAATTATACTCTTAATAATGTCATAATTACTAGGAAAGATACTATTAGAGATCTTGGTGTCTTACTTGATTCTAAATTATATTTCCATGATCATGTGCAATATATTTATACCCATTCATTAAGAATGCTTGGTCTAATTAGATCTTTGACTTATTCTTTTTCTACTCCTATGTGTTTATTAATTTTATACTATACATTGGTCAGATCCAAGCTTGAACATGCATCTGTAGTATGGAACTCTATTACTTCCACTGACTCGGCTAAGCTAGAGAATATTAAAAAAATATATATTTCCCTGTGTTCTTATAGATTTTTACCTAATTCTGATGATTATAAATATGAGATTAACTGTAAATATTTTAATTGCTGTAGTTTATTTGCCAGACGTCAAGATCTTGATTACTTATTTTTTTTGTAAAGTTCTTAAGGGTGATATTGATTGTGAATCTTTCCTAAGCAATATCAGTCTTCATATTCCTGCTAAGGGTTTAAGATATCATAAAATGTTTTACAAGAGAAATTGTAAATCTCTCTCTCCGGTCTGCAGACGTATAAAATATGCTAATTTGCATGGATCTAACTTGGATCCATGTAATGTGTAGTATATACTTCGAAGTTTTATATCAGTTTTCATTTATATCTTTTGTTTAAATATGTATTTTAATATTATTCTCGCTACCTTTTAAATCATTTTGTTATTTATTAATTTACTTGATTCCATCCTTTCATTACAATTACTTTTAATCTCATTATGCTATGTAGTTTAGTCATCCATTTTATCCTGTCCATTCATTGTCATTATTGTCGTATTATAATCTTGTATATCTTTGTAATACTATTTTATATGATTCCATTCTTCATTTATGATTCCATTATTTCATTTGTAATTATCATTTTAATTAATTGCCATTAATTTAATTATTTCTTTGTACTTTTATTGTAAATTATTGCTAATGTTTTTGTTATATTGTTTGTGCTGAACTGTAATTGGCCTCTGGCTGTTGTACAGCACATTAAATATGTTTTATTTTTTTATTTTTATTGGGTTATTTTACGACGCTGTATCAACATCTAGGTTATTTAGCGTCTGAATGATATGAAGGTGATAATGCCGGTGAAATGAGTCCGGGGTCCAGCACCGAAAGTTACCCAGCATTTGCTCGTATTGGTTGAGGGAAAACCCCGGAAAAAACCTCAACCAGGTAACTTGCCCCGATCAGGAATCGAACCCGGGCCACCTGGTTTCGTGGCCAGACGCGCTGATCATTACTCTACAGGTGTGGACCATTAAATATAAGTAAATAAATAAATTATTATTACCACTATTGTTATTATATTATTATTATTATTATTATTATTATTATTATTATTACCGGTATTATTATTATTATTATTATTATTATTAACCAAGTAAAGTAACATAAATCTGGAGTAAATCCCAAACATATTACAGAATATTATAGTCTTTAAAAACGAATATATGTTATATTGTACTGCATTGCATTATTATATTATATTGTATTGTACTGTACTGCCACAAACGATTAGGGAAAACACGGAAATTTTATTTGAAGCAAGTAGAGCGATCGGTTTGGAAGTAAATCCCGAAAAGACAAAGTATATAATTATGTCTCGTGACCAGAATATTGTACGAAATGGAAATATAAAAATTGGAGATTTATCCTTCGAAGAGGTGGAAAAATTCAAATATCTTGGAGCAACAGTAACAAATATAAATGACACTCGGGAGGAAATTAAACGCAGAATAAATATGGGAAATGCGTGTTATTATTCGGTTGAGAAGCTCTTATCATCCAGTCTGCTGTCCAAAAATCTGAAAGTTAGAATTTATAAAACAGTTATATTACCGGTTCTTCTGTATGGTTGTGAAACTTGGACTCTCACTCTGAGAGAGGAACATAGGTTCAGGGTGTTTGAGAATAAGGTGCTTAGGAAAATATTTGGGGCTAAGCGGGATGAAGTTACAGGAGAATGGAGAAAGTTACACAACACAGAACTGCACGCATTGTATTCTTCACCTGACATAATTAGGAACATTAAATCCAGACGTTTGAGATGGGCAGGGCATGTAGCACGTATGGGCGAATCCAGAAATGCATATAGAGTGTTAGTTGGGAGACCGGAGGGAAAAAGACCTTTAGGGAGGCCGAGACGTAGATGGGAGGATAATATTAAAATGGATTTAAGGGAGGTGGGGTATGATGATAGAGACTGGATTAATCTTGCTCAGGATAGGGACCGCTGGCGGGCTTATGTGAGGGCGGCAATGAACCTTCGGGTTCCTTAAAAGCCATTTGTAAGTAAGTATGTACTGTACTGCATTATTATATTATATTGTATTTATTGCATTGTATTATATTGCAATGCATTATTATATCACAGCCTAGTATGTACAGTCACAAAGCTCAATACGTAGTAAATATGCATCCGCAGATAGTTGCTAACCACTAGGATCGCTACTATTGCCTCACCACATACAGTGTGAAATAGTACTGGCACAGTCTACTGTTCCCAGTACCCTCATAAACTCAAGCTTCGTGACTGTATATACTAGACTGTGACTATAATTGCATTGCATTATATTATCCCTTCTAGTGTCCTGCAATATTCGAACATTAGAGAGATATTGCAAGATATTGCAATCTTTGTCTCATTTCATATGAAAAACTAATCGCAAGAACTGTGCTAATATCCTTAAGCAGCTAAAACATTAAGAGATGGGAGTGGAGTACAGCAAATATTTTTATAACAAGGTGGAACAAATATGACAGGCCTCCTTCTGCAGGGCAAATATCGAACTGTCATATTTGAACTGTACATACCGCCTATAACGCACGACGCTAATCCCAATGTAGACTAATCCCACTCCACCCCTTACCGTGTAGCTTCCTTGGACAGGCACTTTTCACTAGTCATTAAGCGGATGAATCAGTACTACCTGCGACCAGACTGCATAGAAACTATCTGCATAATCAAATTTAATGATAAATTCATCTTGAAAACTACTTATTTTACTTCTTCCCCGCGAATAATTTTTCTAGTCTTAGAATACATGAAAATATATCTTGGGAAATACAATGAATGGTTCAGATCCTCCAATGAAATAATACGAGTACACATAAAAAGAAAATAAAATAATAAAAATTATAAAACAAGTTCCTATATGCACTCCAAGCAAAGAAATTTTTCAAGAATTAAATATTTTACCACTCCCCTGCATCTACAACCTAGAATCTGTTTGCTTTATACATAAGAATCTTAACTATTTTAAAAGAAACTCTGAAACTCATACCCATAATGCAAGAACTGCCAACAACTTGCATATAAATTGTCAGACTATTACCAAAAGGCTCAACAGTACTTCTCATACAGGTATCTTATTATATAACAAGATACCTGGGGATATTAAACATTTAAATTATGAAGGTTTCAAAACCAGGGTAAAAACTATTCCGCTCCAGTCCATGCCGTTCAAAATCACTGATTTCTTGCATTAAAGCTATAAAGCAAAATACCTACCTTCATTACTGCTGCACATAATTTTTTTCTCCAAACAATATTGATAATAATGTAGAACTATCTTGTTCTTACCTAATCTATGTTAATTTATTTATTTAATGTCTTGCAAACGGAAAATGTATTGTTATTTATTGTATCTTTTGGTAGTTTTACTATTCTTTTAAAAACTTAAGAGTGTTAAAATTAAATTCATACTAGAAATCAACTAAATTCATACTAGAAATCTTATTTTGTGTGTGTGTGTGTTTTTTGAGTTTGTATTTTGTTTTGTATCTAATGACGAACCTATAATCTGTAATAGATTGTACAGGCAACGAATAAATACAATATAATACAATACATATTACTTCAAAACAATAAAATAACCTAACATTAAGAAGATAGCTAAGACACTCTTTACATCATACAATCTAGTCACTTTACCTGTTCTACTTTGCAGAGTTTGTCCACATAACCTTGATAAGCCTTCATACAATCCTCAGCTAAGTGCAGATGAGTGGAGTACTTGCTCAATTCCTTTTGATATTGCGGCATTTTCTTGATCATCTGTGACAAGTCTCGCATTGATTGCTTGTCTCCTTGAGGCATACGTTTTGATTCAATGAATTTCTTCAAATTCTTTGTTACATTCCTATAAAAATAATTAACCAAAATGAAAACAGCAACACTATTCCATTTCTTAAGAAAACCAGTTCATGAATAATTTCGAGGGAAAAATTGTTCCGGGGCCGGGTATCGAACCCGGGACCTTTGGTTAAACATACCAATGCTCTCCCACTGAGCTACCCGGGAACTCTACCCGACACCGATCCAATTTTTCCTCTATATCCACAGACCTCAAAGTGGGCTGACAACAGTCAAGCAACCAACTTCGAGTGCACACTAACTCCGTGTGACTTTAAATTGGATCGGTGTCACATAGAGTTCCCGGGTAGCTCAGTGGGAGAGCGTTGGTATGTTTAACCAAAGGTCCTGGGTTCGATACCCGGCCCCGGAACAATTTTTCCCTCGAAATTATTCAAATTAACTTTACAGGGAGTTATTCCTGAAAGCTTAATTTGCAAAATTAGTTCATGATCAACTTTCTTTTATAATGCTGCTAACTAGTGACTACAAAAATATTCATAATTTTGGACATGAATATGAAATGACCCATACTAAATTCCATTTGTTTCGTCAAGTATTTCAGAGCAACATGCATTAAAGATATTATATAGAGTGCGGCAAGAAACAGTGATCCATTTTAAATATTACATTTCTACATTATATGTAAATACTACTGGGTTCAAAAAGTTCCCGGAATTTTACTACCATTTTTCGTATTAATATATAACAAGGGATATTATACATTTGTTTTGTTGGTAACATTTATGATGTCATTTCCTTAAAGTTTGTTGATAATGGCGATTGTTGGTTTTGAGTTGTAGGCAATTGTTTATTATAGTGTTTTGTTTGTTCGTCGCACTTTGTAATTATATCCACAGAGCAACGTACAAACATCAAGTTCTGTGTTTTGTTACACAAAACTCCTGCAGAGATTTCTTAAACAAAATTATTGCTGGTGATGAAACTTGGTGCTACTTGTACGATCCAGTCCCTAAACGACAGTCATCTGAGTGGAAATTGAAAACATCTCCTCGGAAGCAAAAATTTCCTAGGGACACTTCCAAAGGCAAAGTTATGTTGGAAGTTTTCTTCGACTCTCAGGGTCTCATCCACCATGAGTTCATTCCAGAAGGTCGTACTGTAATGAAAGAATTGTACGTAGAAATCCTCCTTCGCCTCCGGGACTCAGTGAGAAGGAAACGTCCAGAAAAGTGGGTAGAAAACAACTGGTTCCTTATGCATGACAATGCACCTGCTCATCGCGCAATTATTGTAAAGAATTTTCTTGCCAGCACAACATAACTGCTTTGGATCACTCACCAGACTCTCCTGATCTCTCACCACCTGATTACTTTCTGTTTCCCCGTCTGAAAAGTCATCTGAAAGGACGGAGATTCAATGCTGAAGAGGTTATCGCAAACGCGACGAGAGCACTAAGACGGGTTTCACAAAATGGCTTCCAGGCCTGCTTCCAGGAACTCTACACGCGTTGGCAAAAGTGTGTTGTTGCGGAAGGCAACTATTTTGAAAGGAATGCTGTAGAATAGTGTTTAAGGTACGTTGTTTCTATGATACTAGCAAATTCCGGGAACTTTTTGAACCTAGTATGTATATATTATTACTACACACTGCTACAAAGAACACTTTGATACCATGCCTTACACAAATCACATTTTGTAAATTACGTCAATCACGTGACCAACATTGTTGGCAATGAAATCTTCGGCATGAACATGCATATTCGCCATAAATTTACGTAAGCTTTCTTATGTTATTGCCTCAATTTCGGTACGAATGTTTTCCAAATCCTGAGTGTTTGCTGAACTGTTTGCATAGACTTTGGATTTCAGAAAAAATCGCAGGCAGATAAATCAGGTGGAATGGAAATGTGCCTCATCTGTCATCATCAAATTGTTGAGGAAATGGGGATGTGTTTATCATCTCTAGAAGCTGCATACAGAAGGTTTGACGTGACCCTAAATCTGTCACCTGTCAATATTAAAGTGTCGCCAAAACACACGCAGTATAATCACAACAATATAGCCACATTCAAAAGAAGTTTCAAGAGCACACGAGCTATTCCATCTCAAATCGACCGAAATATAAAGAAAATTGACCTTACAATTTCTAAATACAATAAAACTTTTTTGTACGTAGAGAACTGTGATACAATGCTTTGTGCAAAGTTTGAGGCAACAGAACTTCATAGTGTTTAAATTAAAAATATTTAAATTTATCGTATTTTCATAAAATTTGCAACTTTAAACTGTTGTAGCTCCGAAACCCTTTCACCCAATGATCAAAATCATGGTTTATTTTGATGATGAGAAATTAAAGTTTATATTGACATAGGCTATAAACAGATTTTCTTACTTTTTATGGAAATGGATAAATTTAGATTTTTCCTCATTAAGACGCCTTTGGCTAGGAAAAAATATTTTAAAAATATATATAGTAGATTCCGCATTGAAAGTACAAATAAACATATTTTTTACTGATGACACGTTGATAAGAAAGTATTGAAAATATCAATAAAGAAAATAAATAGTACGCGCGTGAACTAACCAGCTGACTGAGAGACGGGAGCTAGCCAAGGTAAGCAAGGCCAGGAGACATAAACACGTGATGTGTCGTCTAGCAGTCATGGCTGTGCTAGCTTTATCACCAGTGTGTGCGGTACTGCGCCGTTCAAGTCTAGGCATGTGAAAATAATCTATTTAATACCCTCGAAACTTATTGCCGTACCACTAACCAAACAATGCCGAATCCCTCTTAATACTGCAAGGTTTTTTCTCAATATTTTTTTACATTTTCACAAATTGGCAAAAAGCCTAAAAGTAAGTAAAATCAGATTATCTGTCTCTCTGTATAAATATAAAAATAAGGATTACTTCTTAACATAACCTACCAAATGTCAGCTTCAAAATAAGCTCTCGTCCAATGTTCCGCAGTAAATGGTTCCAGAGTTCTGAGCGCTGAAAGAAGCTTGTTTTTATAAAATACGCTAAATTTATCGCTCAACAATATGAAAACCGTTTGACTTTCGATAGTATATTTTTGAAAATGCACTCTCCTCAGCACCTTGTATAAATAGGGAAAAAATTAGAGTATAAAAAAAATGCGAGGTTTTTTACTGATCGATTTCAATTATGGAATAGCCCACATGCACGATGTTCATTCAACCAGTGCTCCATGCTGACTGCCAAGGGTAAGCTACAAGGGCAGACAGCAATGCTTTGAACTGCACCACACAATGAAACAAACATTAGCGCTCTAGGATGCTGTGACCGATAATGGCACACATTTTAAAATGGGTCATTGTTTCTGCCACATCTTGTATTATGAACTATCATAATTTTCTTGAAGTTTCATCAGAAAATTGACTTCACTAAAATTTCACATGATAATAATTTGTTGCCATCGCAACTGCTGCCATCAACATCATCACTATCATCGACATTTTATCATTTCCATCACCATAATCGTCATCATTATTGCCATCATCATTTTCATTCTCATCACAATCCATTTCATCAACTTATATAATGCCACCACCACTGTCACTATTACCACTACTCTTGTACAAAAAGTAACATATTGTCAGACTCCAAAGTAGCTATTCTATCAATAGTCTCTAAACACACACCTTCATCTCAAACAGCAGAAATAACTAAAATGCTCTCTCAATTAATATCACTCAATAAAAGAATTGTATTCCAATGGATACCATCCCATTGTGCAATCCTGGGAAACGAGAATGCGGATGCTTTAGCAATGAAGGGCAGCACTGCTACTTACAGACCTGTTACTAAATCTATGTATCACTCTGTGAAAAGATTTATTAAATCTACATACTTAGACTTCAACAAACAAAATTTGATAACACAATCTCAAGGGAAAAAATGAAACTCTCTGCATCATAATCCACAGTTAATTCCCGATTTACCACGAAAATCGTCTGTAGCTGCATTTAGATTGGCAACAGGCCATGATTGTTTGGCCAAACACCTGCATAGAATTGGAATATATCAGTCTCCTAACTGCCCATTGTGCAACTCAAACCAAGAAATGGATTCGGAACACCTCAAAATCTGTGCTTCAGTGGCTGACCATGATAATATCTTTGAAAAATATTGGAGTGCAAGAGCTCAAATGACTTTATTGTCAAATGCCTGGCATTAGAAAACAACAACAAAAACAAAGTGTACCTAAATTTTTATTCGCATCTCTTCCCCTATAGGTTTTAGAAAAAAATTTAATTGTGTTTGAGTCATTCTCGTCAATACTGAAATATTTCTGTGCTTCTTTTTATCTTCAACTAAGAAAATTATTACAACTTCCATCAACACTGTCAAAAAAAGTACAACTGACCATTGAATGGATTAATACATGCATAAATATAACAGCAAAGAAGTTCCATACAATCTTTCACTAAAACACACATTTCAATCAATCTTCTCAACGTATCCAACTGTTTGCTGACAACATAAAGTCCACTATAGTCCACTGTAGTCTATTCAGTTGTTGTTTTTCACGAGAAATGAGGGCTATTTTGATCGGTGTTCATTATAGATGCCTGTTGCTAGTAGCCAGAGTTGGGGTGTAGTCAATATATACTGCAGGGCTGTGTCTTCTGCAACTGGTACTGATGATTTTAATTTACTTCTTTTGTGGTTTATGGATGGACAGTATAGAAGAATTTGTTCCAGATCTTCATCACGATTATTACACCACAGACAAGTAGGATTATCAGAAATGTGAAATCGGTGTAGGTACAATTGAGTGACAATGTGACCTGTTCTGGCTCTTGTTAAAAATGTTTGAACATGTCTGGGCAAGTTTTTGTACATTTCCAGGTCATTTGGTTTCTTTTGTAAAATTTTTCCTTTGTCAGAAGAGAGCCAAATTGTTGATCCATAGGTTTGTAAAATGAGACTTTACTGAAGCAAAAGCACTGGATAGAGATATCACTTGAAGAAGTCTTGGTTGCAAATATGTTGCCTGTTTTGCAATATTATAGACTTTCTCGTTTCCAGGTATACCACAATGACTAGGTATCCATTGAAATGTTATTTCCTTTTGGAGTTCTTTTAGTTTACTTAGTTGTTTCTGAATTGGAATAATTCTATGTGCATATAGGTTTGGTACATATTTAATTATATTAAATATAGCCCCCTTGGAGTCGGTAAGTATGCAAATAGATTTTTCAGAAATTTGAGTAACACACTGAAGAGCAGCATCAATAGCTAGCAATTCAGTGTCAATTTTTTTTATTTTAGTCGGTTATTTTATGATGCTTTATCAACAGCTTTGATTATTTAGCGTCTGAATGAGATGAAGGTGATAATGCCGGTGAAATGAGTTCGGGGTCCAACACTGTAAGTTACCCAGCATTTGCTCATATTGGAATGAGGGAAAACCCCGGAAAAACCTCAACCAGGTAACTTGTCCTGACCAGGAATTGAACCTGGGCCACCTGGTTTCGCAGCTAGACGTGCTAACCATTACTCCACTTCAGTGTCAAGACTGGAGGAGGATGAACATGGTATGAAATAACTTTCTTGATATTTTGAAATATAATACCCTGCTCCTGATGTCCCATTATTAAGGTTTAGAGATCCATCTGTATAAATTTGAAGGTGATTCGTATATGTGCTGCAGAGTAGTTCCATGGCATCTAACTTAAGAATGTTTTTTAATCCAATGCCACCAGGTTGTCTTTTCGACATTTCTGGTCTTCTCTCCTGGCCGTGGCTTAATTGTAACCCACTTCTGAGGTTGGGGCGCCTGGAAGGCGGAGTTACATTACCCCGATGATGTGATAGGATGATTATGATAATGTGGTGCCAGAAGAGGTCTTAAATCTAATCTTAACCTAAATTCCAGACTCTATTAAATATGGAATATAATCTAAATTTAACAGAAGAAATACTGAAATCAGAAGTAAACACTGAAATACTGAAACAATTGTCTTTAGAGACAATTAATATTAGGTACCCTCCACAAAACTGGCTTCATTTATACACTGACGGATCCTTGATCTCCAGAGAACAAGGTGCCGGTGCAGGTGTTACGTGCTGTCTCTTCTCACTTTATAGATCTCTTGGATATGGAACAACAAGTTTTGATGGAGAAATCATTGCAATAAGTGAAAGTCTCAGGAATCTTCTATGCCACATCAGTAAATTTAAAAATGCAGTTATACTGTCAGACTCCAAAGCAGCTATTCTATCAATAGTCCCTAAACACACACCTTCATCTCAAACAGCAGAAATAACTAAAATGCTCTCTCAATTAATATCACTCAATAAAAGAATTGCATTCCAATGGATACCATCCCATTGTGGAATCCTGGGAAACGAGAATGTATGGAGGATCATTTTTGGAATGATTTCCTGGAAAAAATACACATGTCATGTGACAGAAAAATAAAATTCTGAGGACAGTAATGGAAATCAGACTTACTGTGATACTACTGCAATGTGCTGATGTCTGAGTTCAACCCACAGCTCATCATTTTCATCAAGGAGAACCTCTTTTTCTGGAGCGCCAGCAGTGGCTTCATATCTGCACAAAGGATAGAAATGAAACCACATTTGGAAAAACATCAGCAAGGCGTACAGACATTCAATCATTTACATACAATTGTACTTGTCTTTAAATATTCATGTAGTGTGAAGTGTAAAGAATAAATGATTATTTCGTAAGTATTTAGGTATGGTTCCATATGATTTCCCTTGAACTTTGAATGCCTGGCAGAGTTACATTTCATTTCGTGGATAGGCACTGTTGAAGTTGAAATACATTAACTGATATCATACCAGGCAATGACAATGATGAATGGCACAATTAAATCTGACGTGGATTAAAACTGTTGATAAACTTTACCTTGAGAGCTTTTATTCAGAGACAGAATTATTTTGCATGCTGTCACCTTCAAAGAACCTCCACCGTTAGTTTCCTCCTGAAGAAAGCTGTGCACAGGATTTTTATTACCCTTAACAATCTCTATTGTCTTCAGTATGGTTTTAGCCCATGAAAAATACCTCGATATATCCTGCTCCACCACCAAAAATAGTCTAGTATTGCGGCATAAGTAGAAAAATTAATTACTGTAATAATATGAATGGCAATAGTAGTAGACAATGGGGAGAATATTACAATATAGCCATGATTTATAACCCAAGAATAAAGGTGTATTAGATATACCATAAGTAGAAATATAAGGCATAAACCATATAGAACCTATAAATCTTGCATATAAATAAAACTTAATAGATAACAACTTATTACCAATAAATTCTGTATTTTTCTATTTTAGGCTTTCTTTTATTTCTTTTATATTTACAGACGTGGACAAATTATTAACAAAATTGACGATTTTTATGATAATTCTGTTTACAAAATTTGATTTTTCAATTTAGACTACTGTTGACAATTTTGCATATTTCTATCATTACAATAGACAGAAATATGCAAAAATGTCAACTGTAGTTTAAATTGAAGAATTAAATTTTGTAAAAATATATAATAAAAATCTTCAATTTTGTTAATAATTTGTAAATTAGCAAAAATGTCAACTACAGTCTAAATTGAAGAGTCAAATTTCGTAAAACTGTAAAATAAAAATCTTCAGTTTTGCTAATAAATTGGAAATAGCCAAAATGTCAACTGTATTCCAAATTGAAGAATCGAATTTTGTAAAAATATATAATAAAAACCTTCAGTTTTGCTAATAATTTGTAAATATGCAAAAATATCAAATGTAGTCCAAATTGAAGAGTTAACTTTTCTAAAAATATACAATACAAATCTTCAATTTTGCTAATAATTTGTAAATTAGCAAAAATGTCAACTACAGTCTAAATTGAAGAGTCAAATTTCGTAAAACTGTAAAATAAAAATCTTCAGTTTTGCTAATAAATTGGAAATATCCAAAATGTCAACTGTATTCCAAATTAAAGAATCGAATTTTGTAAAAATATATAATAAAAACCTTCAGTTTTGCTAATAATTTGTAAATATGCAAAAATATCAAATGTAGTCCAAATTGAAGAGTTAACTTTTCTAAAAATATACAATACAAATCTTCAATTTTGCTAATAATTTGGAAATACGCAAAAATGTCAATTGTAGTCTAAATTGAAGAATCATATTTTGTAAAAAAAATATATATAATAAAAATCTTCAATTTTGCTAATAATTTGTCCACGTCTGTATTTAGAAATAATTCTGTTGCCTGTAGACACTCAAGAATTTCCCACCTCCGTTTTCCATAATATGCACCTCATCACTTTCAATCTCGGATTCACCAGCACATAGAATGCATCACCCAGTTTCAGGAATTGAACTACAGTTATTTTGGTTTGAACGTTTTATTTTTGTTTCGATTTATAAATGGAGAGTATGGATCTATGATAGGCAATTTAATGAAGAGCATGCATTATATGAAGACCTCCCCGGAATAAGCATGTAACCGACACACTGTAATTGAGGAGTGTGATCCCAAAACTCGCTCAGTCCATTTGGTCAATTTTATGATTTATACATACATGCTTATGAGAGACCTCTTTCATTATAGTTTAAGCCTGTTTCCTTCCAAAACACCACCAATCCTCGTCTAAAAGTTTGTGTTATTGTGCATATCACTTAAAAACTCGCTCAGTTCCTAGATCGGTGGATAAAATTAGCCCAGTCCTTTCATAAAAATGGACTTAACATGTTTTGGGATAACACTGTTCAATTCATGTTTCTGGAGAAATGAAAGTAATTTCAGGGGTATATTTTATCAGGCCTATATTTACTAGCAGAACCATCTGACTAATTAAGGACACAAGTTTATTTTACTATTGAATGCAATAACTTATTGTTATAAATTAATACTTCAAAATTACTTCTTAAATCTACTTATTGTTATAAATGAATACCTCAAAATTACTTTTTAAATATAAGTCGCATATTTCAATCATTTGATGTTATATCCTTTTTTCAGGGAGGTCTTCATATGAAATAACATTTCGAAATTTCTTCTAGCTTACAACAAAGTTTTCACTATGGTTCACTAAAGCTGTATCGCACGTGTCTATTATCACTTTAATATTGCAGAACTCGAGATTACAAATCAAACAAGTGATTGCACAGATCTGTAGCTGCTCTTGATGCTGATATATTACTGAAAGAGACTGCATCGTATGGCTAATTTTATATGCTATTTTGGCACCCTCATGTCCATAGCAAGGGAGGTGGATGTGGTCACGTAAGTTACATTGGTTTATGGCCTAACTACCAATAATATTAGTATTCGGCTGTGGCTCATGGTCCTGTTGCAGTAAGCATTTGAAATTCTATCATTTTCCCTTTCACCACGATATCGAAATGGGTGCTCATATTTAGTACGGAAAAGACGTATTCTACGTCAAAACCAGGCTTAAGAATTTTGTATTTATTTTAAGAACAGAACTGAAAGTTTAAAATTACGCAATACGTAGTCCTATCAGCTTCCTAACATCTTTTGCCTTGCCTCCTGCTGAGCAAACTCTTCAATTATTTTGAACAAGTTCATTTTCTCCAAAATGTTGCCCTCTACGGAGATGATAGCTAGTAAGTTGAGACAATCTCTCAAGTTTTCAGTTACCTCAGATTACCTGAAAATTCCCGCCTTCCATTTCAGTTAAGTTTTGTAAATGTTTAGATGGCTGAATATGTACATGGCATTGTGACTTTACTGAGAGGGGCTTTCCTGCATACACGAAAATAATCAATGACTTTCACATAAATCTTCATGTGAACAATGTAGAAACCATGTTTAGTTTATATTGTGGTGATGTTGATATGTGATTTAAGTAAAGAAAAAAAAAAAAGTAACAACAAGTTAAATATTAAACACAACAAAATACATTTGACAACTTATTTAATAAAATACCCACCAAACTGACAATTTATTCACAAATACCCACAGAAATAATGGTAGCTTTAGCACCAAAATCACCGATTTTATTTCATCAAAAACTACAGTCCCTAAATATAAGAGATTATGTCTGAATCATATTAGCTCGGATTGCTTGTAAATCAGGCTTTCAAGTGGCGGAGATTTAGAAGAATAAAAAATTCACACTCAGAGTTCTGTCATCAGTCATTGGAACAACGTCAATTCCGCAAATTGAAATGTTTCAAACATCCTCAAATAATTACAAAAGATATTACTGAAATTAAATTCCTAGATTTTTAATAATTTTTTTCATTTTCCTGTAGGTTATATACGAAACATAGTGGGAGAAACAAGAAGGAAAATAAATTGTTTTTCAAATATCAATTACTTACTTGTATACATCATTTTCAATTGGTAAAAGATCGTAAGCCATAGCTTGTAGAGTCAGCTCGTGTAACACTGGTGAGACACAATCAAAACCTCTGTCCAAAATGATCAACTGTGATCGAGCTTTCTCAGGGCCCTCGCCCATTGTAGGTTCATCAGCCTTGTACGCATCCAACTTCTGCTGCACCAGCTGGGCCAGTTCTACATTCTTATCGAAGTCGCTGCAGGAAATAAACATATCTACTTAAAACAGTCCTTGTCTCAACTATTATATACAAAAGATGAGAACTCTGTGTGATGTAAGAAAATTTCATTTAAAAGCAATGCATTTAAAAACTGTAATAACCAGGGGCGAATGCTAGTCACGAAAGTTAGGCTTGCTCTTTTATTCATAGGGGAAGATGGGAGGATATAATAATTCATAATTAATAAAAATAATCAGACCCACATAAATAATTTATTTTATAATTATGAAATCATTATGAGTTATGGATCATATTCGCTCAGATGTAGAAGTTCGATATAATATAACAAACATGGCCAACAAAACAGTTTATTTAGTTTTTTCGACCCTGTCAACCAATGCACATTGTTGTATTGAGCTGCACTGAATAAGCGTACATATTCTCTATAATGTCTGTCTTGTCTTGAATAGTCCTTTGGGAAAATGGATTTAATAATAAGGTTTCAATGACACACAATTCCGAACTCATTGCAATACTTCAAATTAATGTTTAAGAATTAATAATACATGCAGCAGCTAACACATGCATTCCGCTCATACAATTACATTGCACTCGCAAATCACAGCATATTCCCACTGTCAGTACTGGTCTGTGTAACGTTAAATAGTCGTTGGTGTAGCTCTCGGACCAGAGCTTCAAACAACACATAACAGAAGCATGTGCGCCTAGGACGGACTAAGGAGGAAGGCACTTGCGCGCGCATCATATTCTCGCTTTTTCTACGTCTTTCCTGTAGCTCCGAGAAACGAGCAAGCGTTGCGATACTTGCGGTGTGCAACCTGCGGTTGGTATTACGCCTATACAATATTCCAAAAATGAAAATAAATGTTAATGTACGTAACGCCATTTTGAGAAATACACAATCTACGAAAATATTGGGCTTGCGCAGCAAGCATAGCATGCCCTGAGACATCGCCCCTGGTAATAACAAATTTTAATATTAAAGTTTAAAAATGAATCCTGTAAGAGAAAACTAGGATATTAATTCGCTCGAAATGTTTCTTGCGAACACTTTCGAAGTTTCATTTATTTTAAGAATCACATATACAAAAACAGTTCACAATTGTGGCACAGATAGTGGTGTTTCTAATCCATTAATCCTGTTGATCCAAGTTGGTTCCCTACAAGAACATGGAAATTTACAGTAGCTTTCTTCCATAGAAACCAGATGTGTGTCCCTCGTCTCATAAGTTTTGCCATAAGTGATGACTAGGGACCGGATTTTTATGTAATATCAAGGTGTGAAATATGTACACATTTATGTAAGAAAAATAAGCTGAATATGTACCAAAATATGTAAAATCATGAAAATATTTAATATCAATATCTACGCTGGTTTGTAGTCTGATATAAATTTTAATTTTCTGTTCTTCATGATGATTTCTACTGTTTCTGGTGCTCTTCCGCCATTTCTGAGTATCATTTCTGTCTTGTCTACATTTATATCAAATTTGTTTGTTAGAAACATAAAATTACTTAGTCATGATACGTCATAACACACAAACAACCAGCCCTCACCATAACAGCAACATACCCCCACCCCTACAATCGACAAATGCACATCGCAGAATTCAAGATCACCAGTAGTTCAAGAGACACTGATGAAGACGTAATATCACGTCGAAATGGGCCGTCTGTCGAAGGTATATACTGTTTTAGAAATTTTAACACTTTTTAACGTGTGACTAAGTAATTTTATGTTTTTAACAAACAAAGTGTTAACGTGAACTTTAATCAACAAATTTGTTTCTATTGCACCATTTTACCTTGATGTTTATTGTTTCTTGTAACTTTGTAAGGTCTTTAGACCCTACTACTATGTCGTCCGCTTATGCGTATGAGATTATTCCCTTCTTGATTTTTACAATACAAGGTAGTTGTATGAGAAAGGTTGCCTTTTGTTCATTCATATTTACAGTGGGCGGTAAGGGGTGAGTGCCTCTTTTACTTCCTGGAACTAAGATGTTATGTTTTGTCCCGAAATATATCCTTTCTCGGGTAGGTAAAAGGCTTTTTAAATCTGTGTATTTGAAATTGTAAACTTCCCCAGCAGAAGTTTTCTTTTTCCTTTTAAAGAAGTTGTTGTTTTCTAATGCCAGGTGTTTGACCTCTTGCACTCCAATATTTTTCATGGTCAGCCACTGAAGCACAGATTTTGAGGTGTTCCGAATCCATTTCTCCTTTTAAAGAAGTAAAAATTAATAAAACCCCTAAATATGTAGATTTATGTAATACCAAACCATAATATGTAATGTGGGGTAAATATGTAAAAATATGTAGTATCAAATTTTAATATATTAATGGTAATTGCAAGATTCGCAAAGATTTGTTATTTATATACGGTTAGGTTGAAAGGAATATAATATGTAATTACATAAAAATCCGGTCCCTAGTGATGACCTTGAATTACGCTGACTACATGACCAGTAAATACTGCCACATGTGTAGCCTATGTTTAAAACTGACTCATAATCCTCACGAGAATGAGCACAAAATGGGTCAAAAGATCTACTTTTCGTGCACACAGCACAGACATCTCATGTTAAATATTTTGGATAACACATCCCATATAATATTAAGAGTTAGGTACCTCTTGCACTTTTAAATTTAAAATAAAAAAATTTTAAACGATTTTAAGTTTGAATAATAACGAAATAACTCAGATTCTTGATTCCCAATCATGAAGGTTCTCAAAAGATCTTCACATAACAATAGTTCAGAATATTAAAACTAGTGTATCAGGAATTTTTCATATTCAGTCTACTCATCTTAAGCAGAATTTTCAATCTCCTCAAAACTCCATATGGGAAGTCCATTCACGATTCCTGGTACTCAGGCAATTGGACTGATGCTATACTTTCTGTGTCACAAGTGGTAGATACCAGGACAAGCAGCTGTTCTTATTGCAGTCCAGTGTGAGACTAAAGGTACGATCACACATCGCTACTTTTGCAGCGCTGCAGTACAAAAAACTGCGAAACTTTCGTACTGCGACATGTGAACAACGGTGCAACCCAAAAAGTAGCGGCTGCCGAACCTGCTGCCCGCTACTTTTCCATGCTGCGCACAACTTAAAAGTAGCGACGTGTGAACAGGGTTCTCAGGGTTGCAGCCGCAGCATTTTTGATATCTGTTTTGTTGGAACTTTTGCTGCAGTTGCAACCAGTGTTACCACCCAAATGTGTCAATGATACTTTTATTGTTTGGATATATTTTAATGTTAGATGTGATGAAAATAAATTATTTGTAACAGTTATTAAATACACAACACAGTCTGAGCATAATTGGTAACGATATAATTCATTTTTTAAATTTTCCGTAGCGTAGTTCCAAACAGGAGGGTTGCCAACATTGATTACGAGAATATACTGCTGGTTATCATTTAAGTATATAGGCGTTTTTAAAAGCTTTATAGTAAAAATAATGTCAATTTCTGAATACTAGATTCGACAGAAAGCAAATAATAGATAAGGAAGCTTTCGCATGAGTTTATTAATAATGCGAACATAAGCACAAAATGTATATTGAGAAGTCAACACGGAGATGGAAACCTGCAGCATGACTGCGGCTGCAAAAGTAGCGCCTTGTGTGTGAACAGACTCGCAACCTCCAGTTGCAACTTTTGCAGCACTCGGGTTGCGCAGCACGAAAAGTAGCGTGCAGCGCGCTACTTTTGGCTTACATGTGAACACGACACGCAACTTTTGCAGCTGCAGTATAAAAGTAGCGCTGCAAAAGTAGCGA
Source organism: Periplaneta americana (assembly GCF_040183065.1). Classification (NCBI taxonomy): domain Eukaryota; kingdom Metazoa; phylum Arthropoda; class Insecta; order Blattodea; family Blattidae; genus Periplaneta; species Periplaneta americana. The sequence continues at coordinate 187,565,599 of NC_091124.1, forward strand.
CGTGTGACTGTACCTTAAGGTAGACTTTAAAAACAAACAGTACAGTGTGGAACACCATGTGTAATTAGTGAATAATTCTGCTAAGTATAGATTGTATCATGAGTTGTAGATTTATATTTGTTGGAAAATTTGCTGGAGTAACTGTCCCAAGTATTTCAGTGATCAAGAGACTCCGTAAGTCATCATGGGCTAATAGTGTTGGATAAGAAAGCAAAGAATGTCTGTTTTAAGAGAAGGAAACTAAACGAAATTGGATCATTGCTGCAAAGAAATCCAAGGAAATCTCAGGTGTACAGTTTCCAGTGAATCCACATATGCAACAACAAAATTACTGAAGCTGTGAGTAAGACTTCAGTAGTTTAAACTTTGACTAATCCAAAAACAATTGCTAGAATTCAATTTCCTGCAATCTGTACATAATGGATCTGTGAGCCCAGAACAGATATTTTTTACTGAGAAAATGTGGTTGCATTTACTGGGATATGTGAATTCCCAGAACAATGGCTACTGGAGTTTGGAAACACCACATCAGTTACATAAGCGCACATTATATGGGCACATGGTGAACTAACTGTAAGTAATGTCATTAATTTCAGAGGGCTATTCTTTGAGATAATTCAAACAAAATAGTTTAATACAATATCGCTCATTCTTGCTTCCTTTTCGAGATAAAAATTGTTTTACATGAAATATTTCATTGTGTTTTTTGGGAAAGCCATTGATTTAATTCCCAATATGCTCAGTGTATTAAAGTGATTAAAGAAGTTTAGTTTTATCCCTTAAATGTCCTGAAATTTGATCCGAACAAATGTAACACTGTAAAATTTCTTTGCACAACAAAAAGTTACATCTGTTGAGATCAAATTTCTGCACATTTAAAGAACAAAACTAAAATTCTTTCACCATTTATTATCACAGTATACTGTTCTCTTAAACTGACTAAGCATTTTGGGAAGTTAAACAATGGTGTTCCCAAAACATGCTATGAAATGTTTCATAAAAAACCATTTTTATCTCGAAAACGAAGTTAAAATGAACAAAATTGTATTAAACTTTTTTGTTTGAAATATCTCGAAGAATAACCCTCTGAAATTAATGACATTACTTATTGTTCACCCTGTAATGTTCTTCATAACATTACACAAAAACAACTGGGCCTAGTGTTCAAAAACAATTTACTGAAGCAATGTAAAGTGAGGGTTGCCATACGTACCAAAAAACTGGAACTATCCTAACTTTTAGGATCAAAATTACAGTCCAAATCGAATGGCCAGAAAATTATGAAAATCCCGGATTTTTGTGAATATCATAGACATACCACAAAATTTTTGTGATTCAAATTACCGATCTGTGTAATGATCGACTGTGTATCTTTTGTTTTTTATTGTATCGAATAAATGCTAATAACTATTGATTGTGATTTCGAGATCTACTTTCACTTTACCATGCTTTCTCTTGCCTCTTGTTTGTAGTCTTGTGCATACGTGTTTTTCATTTTGATTATTTACGAGTTGATATTAGGCCTGAAAGTGATATATGATTAACATATAAAATGTCTACAAGACAAAAAAAACAAAGTTCAATGAAACATAGATAGAAGAACAAAACACTCTCTCCATAAATTCATTAAGACTACATTGCAAGTTCAGTGTAACATGAGGCATGCCAGTTGCCCAGATTTATTCAAAATCATAAGAGACAAAAATTCTTTCCCGGACTCTGTGCAAATGGTATGTTAATAAAAAATAGAGCTGTGTGAAATAAAAAAAAAAAGTACTTTACTAGTAACTGTTTTTAGTTCTAGTTAATTATCAGATTGTTAAAATAAATATATTGTTTGTAGAGAAAAGTAATAATGTGTTCTTAATACAGTATGCACCAAAATATACAGTACTGGAACAATATGTTACTGTTATTGGAATGACAATATAAATGTTCAAACTGTGCTCCATTGTGCTGTAGACAGTGTTCATAACGATCACGCAGATTTTGAAACTTATTCTGGAACATAGTTGCTGCAGAGTCCTGAAAAACGAGACATAATGCAGACAGTTGTGGGTGGATCATTACAGTTGAAAATGTTCTCCTTTGTTTGGTGATTGATAAAACCGTCCAAGTGAATGTGCCTTTCTTTAGAGAATCACAACACGTTGAGCAAGAAATCTGGATCCTCGTACATCATGGCCAAAAACCTTGCACAATATTCAATCCTGACATGCCTATCTTGCTGCATCAATCGTTGCCAACCTGTATTCGGTACGGAAATCCACCTAAGTCTTTAAACAATCGTCGAAGTGACGTATTGATGTTAATTTCAGGGATGTTCGTCGAAGACTTCGCTTTGGTGACTGCAACACCTGATTGAGGACACGTCCATGATTGTCATTTGTGGACACAGTTACTGGCCTACCAGACCTTTCCTTCCGTTGACACAATACACTACCCATACGACGAAATATTGTAACGATAGACAGCATAACTGTGTTGCTTGGTGCTGGCTGATTAAAGTGTTCACGATATTGTTGTGCCACTAACTTTAAACTCGGTCCGCCTTGATAACCATTTCCATACGAGCGAAAATAATACTCCGCTATGAACACTTTTTCCTCCGTCGCGAGACCCATTGTCAATTCCAACCACATAGCACAACGTTCGTTACACAACTAGCAATACATAAAGGTGATGCAACAACACGCAGACGCACAGGCATGCGCATGCAGTGTTGCCACGACCTACTCACGAAAATCAGCAGAAAATCATCGAAAAAAAACAGGAGATTACAGTAGATTAACTAAACATGGATTTCCTCTTTGTATTATAATATCAATTACAAAACAGTGTACTGTAAGAAAGATGATACTGTTGTATTACTATATAGCACTTCCCTAACCAATGAAATGGAATAATTTTGCTAAATATAATACCGTTATCTCTACTCAGTGTACATATCAAAGTCATGCAATTTTGTTTTTACACAGTAATGTCTTATTGACAATGTTTCGCATTAAATCTGGAATTTTGCATGTATTCACGAAAGATTTATTTTAAGGTGATATTAAATACAATACTGCATTAGCTGCGACTATAACAGACGAAAAATTATCCCCTTTCTTGCTTTTACATAACTATCCTTTAAACTGTTCACCATTTTCCCACTATAATTTATAATATTCTGGGAGTATTTACTTTTTTTTTTCCTTGCTGGGACACTTTCACTCATTTCAAAGATCACTGTGCAAGATATGTAACACAAAAATGCCATTACCTATACTTCACTCTCTCACTGTTTCATGTGCACACAATCAGAAACAAACTTCACTACTGAATAAGTTTCGTTCCTCATCTGTTCCCCGAGTCCTCGAAACAATAATGAAATAACTTAATTCTGTCGTCGATTTGCAAAAGGGGATACGTCCAAAATAACAAAGTGTTGGAAAATCCCTACAAAAAATCATAAACTTAAAATATTAAAATGTTCATGGATCCTGAATGTATGCATCCATAGTGATCTAATTAGAAAAAAAAATTATGAACATTTTAATTTAACTTATAGTTTTGCGATTTTTCCAACACTTTATTTCAGAAATGTCTCCTTTTGCAAATTGACGACAGTTATCACATGCTTACGTTGCATGAAGATTATATACTTGTGTGTGTGTGTTGTGTGTGTGAATGTGAGTGAGGAAGAGAGTTTCGTGATAAGGTTTCAAACATTCGTTCTCTATTGTTCTGTAATTATGTTTAGACTATCGAGTGGATTGGAGACACCCATAACTCTGAGCCATGTGTATAAAACACGGTCTTTATCTCCTGTGTGCTGATATCATAATCCGTCGCTGGACTCCAGGCGAGAGCCGTCTCCTTGCTTCTTGTAAGCATCATTGTGGCGATGCAATATGAGCAGGGAGACAAATGAAAGCTGACTTGTGTATAAGATGCGAAAATAAGACATGATTACATAATATAGGCCTATGTGTACTAAAGTAATGAGTTGAAAATCCGGGCATAGAACTAGATCACTGCAGCATGCCAAAAAGGCAGGAGAAATTCGGACTTTTGACAAAAAAAATCAGTAGAGCAGTAGATTCAATGGAAAAACAGGAAATATCCTGCTAAATCAGTAGGTATGGCTACACTGTAGCACATGCGGGCTGCACGAAATCCAGTACTGTATATTTTGGGCATACCGTATATACATTTATTCCAGCAATAAGTCATGTGGTGTTTGTTCCAGTTTTCACAATTCAGAACATGTGAATATGTTAAGTCGTAAGTGTCCCAGTTTTATGACTCAGGATATGGCAACCCTATGTGATGCCATCCACAAGCAGATGAACATCATTTTGAGCTTTTACTGTAGTTTAGGGTAAAATTAACCTCTATGATGACAATTAGCCTCTTAATCCTTTAGTTTAAACAGAAGATTGAAGTGTAGATTCTGTTTGCGTATTTCACGTTGAAAGCGTACCTCATTATCGCAGGGGAATGGCTGGCAACAGGTCAGGGAACAGTCAGTATATATTGGGAGTGTTCGAGATTGGAAATCCTGTAATTTAAATTTTGAGAACCAGCAATAAATGATTGATTAAATGGCAAACTTACTAGTGTTAAATAATATAACCACATGTGGCTTACAGGTGTTTCGGTGCATCCTTCACACTATCATCAGAGCCTACTAGATCCCGGCGTCATCTCGACTTCACTGCCTGTTGTAGAGATGCGTTTGCATGTTGAAAAGTGAAGTCGAATAGTGTGTGTGTTCTGAAATTGATTTGTGTGTTGAGGATTTGATCAGGGTGTGTTTTAGTGTGTCTGTATATTTCATATTGTTCTAGTCTGTTGAGTTTTCGGTTTTTGGGTCGTATGTGTAGGATTTCCATGTCTGTATTTATATTATTTTATGTATGGTTAGCATTAGTTATGTGTTCGGCATATATAGCTGTATTGTGTCCTCTGGTTATTGCTTTAATGTGTTCATTGTAGCGTGTTTGGAATGATCTGCCTGTCTATCCAATGTAGAACTTGCCGCAACTATTACATGTGAGTTTGTATATGCCTGTGTGGTTGTATTTATTTGTTTGTGTTGTTTGTGTGTTGAGATGTCTTTGTAGTGTGTTTTTCTGTTCTGTATGCTCAACATCTCAACACACAAACAACACAAACAAATAAATACAACCACACAGGCGTATACAAACTAACATGTAATAGATCTAGATTCATTTTCCGGGCTGAGAGGCCGTAGTCTGTTGGTTGGTTTTCTACCAGACGTTTCGTCTGCAACTGCGTCAGACATCTTCAGTGAAGTGGTATCCGAGGTCGCAAAACTCTTCTTGGCGTACCTGAGGCAACTGATCCTGTGGCTGGTTGTGCGGGCGTATTTATAGTGCAACTAGCGGGCCGAGGCCTGTTGTCGCTGCGGTCTGCGCCGCTTTGTTTGCTGCTCCTGTTCTGGGTTCTGTCCTTTTGTTGTAGTGGCTACAACCAACCAACAGACCACGGCCTCTCAGCCCGGAAAATGAATCTAGATCTATAGACTCGGCCGTGAAAGCCTACACTACAAGATTCACATGTAATAGTTGCGACAAGTACTACATTGGACAGACAGGTAGATCATCCCAAACACGCTACAAAGAACACATTAAAGCAATAACCAGAAGACACAATACAGCTACATATGCCGAACACATAACTAATGCTAACCATACATACAATAACATACAGACATGGAAATCCTACACATACAACCCAAAAACTAAAAACTTAACACACTAGAAAAATATGAAATATAAAGACACACCAAAACACACCCTAATCAAATCCTCAACACACAGATCAATTTCAAAACACACACACTATTCGACTCCACTTTTCAACACACAAACACACCCCTACAACAGGCAGCGAAGTCGAGATGATGCCAGGATCTAGTAGGCTCTGATGATGGTGTGAAGGATGCACCGAAACAGCTGTAAGCCGCACGTGGTTATATAATTTAACACTAGTAAGTTTGCCATTTAATCAAAAGTAGTGTATGCAAGATTCAAAAAGCAATAAATGCTGCCTTACAAATCTATTAAGACCTGCTATCATGATGATTACACTACCTCATCAATCATAAAATTTATGCTGTTGAAGGCATTTCTATATCAAGCACGTAGATAATGATTATCATCATTTAATTCGAGAAAAATTAGTTCCGGCACCAGGAATCGAACCCGGGACCTCTCAGCTCTGCGCGCTGAGTGCTCTTTCCAACTGAGCTATGCCGGTGCCAGAACGAATTTTTCTCGAATTAAATGATGATAATACACATTGGCTACTTCATAGTAGTCGTGTAATATTCAATGAGGTAGGCGAGACCTCATATATAATGAATATGTGATGTAGATAATGATGGTTGATCAAAAATGAAAATGAAATGAATACAATTCACTTACCAGCGATATCTCACAGAAGGGTATTCTCCAAGAGTGGCACACAATGTGGCTATCTGTTCAGCCATACGTTCCATATTTTGAGTTCGACTACCAGTGAACATTGGATTATAGAAGCACTGGAAGGTGTTTGGTGAATCCAGTGAGAAAACCTGCCAATGAATTCAAGTCTTTAAGTGCAAAATACGTTAACATTTTTATAGTAATACAGTACTTCTCTTAACAATTACAATTTAATATATCTGTAAACTAAAACAATATTGTCCCCAAGATCACACTTATTGAGACGTTTCTCAGTACCGATGAACAGACAGAAGAACTTTAGACAGTAAGAGTTAAGAATGCCACTTGGTATACTAGAGTGAATGTGGTATCACTTTGCAACTGTTTTCAGGCCTGGTTCATAAGATTCCAAAATCTAATAACGCAAAGTGAATTATACAGACTGAAGCATGGATCCAGTAAACCACGCCCTGATATGTATTAGTAATGGTTAATCAATCAATCTTCTTAATGTATCCAGCTGTTTGCTGACAACATAAAGTCCACTATAGTCCACTGTAGTCTGTTCAGTTGTTGTTTTTCACGAGAAATGAGGGGTATTTAGATCGGTGTTCATTATAGATGCCTGTTGCTAGTAACCAGATAGTAGTCAATATATACTGCAGGGCCGTCCAGTTTTTTGCGGTGCTATTTTTATGTAAAAAACATTGTATTAGATTTGGGCCAATACAGTACTTAGACTTCTTTTTCTAAATGTGCCAAGAAGTCCAAAGACTATCCATTTAATATCTCCTGAATCCATCCTACTTGAATTTAGTAGTATTGGCAGTCAATTATGAAACATAAAACTTGTGATAAAAGTGATAATAGGCCATTAATAATATGTGTAGGTGTTTATTTCATATAAACGCAAAAAAATACGAATTAATGCTATGTTCAAACATTTTTTGTCGAATCTTTTAAGGTCTATTTTAAATTATAGACAGCCTAAACAAACGCACATTGCATGTATCTAAAATTTAACTTTTTGGACATAAAAGTCCAGTGTCAAGTCACGATTCTGACATCCACTTTTATTTCATTATCACTAAAGTTATATTATACTCACTCCTAAAATACTAAATTATTTCAAGAAAGTATTACCGGTACATAAAAATGCTTACCACTATAAATATAAGGATAATCAAATTAATACATCACTAAACGTTTCATGTTTACATACATAAAGTAACAAATAACTTTTCCACATAGCAAGCTACAGAGCAAGGAATAATAGCGACAAAAATGAGATAGAAGTGATTTAACTCAATCTGATACCACAATATAACAAAAATGAAAGCTAAAGCATAATATTAAGTGAATGTAAAAAAGCAGAAATTTCTACAAAATAAGACATGCAATGCTATAAATATTCATACTTAAACATTCATGCTAACACTTTACCTACCCTCATATAACTGGGACATATTGTTTAGGGTATGTATTAACTTTGTGAATTATTAATAAATTATCGATATTTATCTACCTTCGTGAAACTTGAAACATAAGCTTGCAGTTCTCTCAATTGATTTCGTTAAAATAGCTCAAAATAATACTCACTAAAATTCTGCAGACAAAAATTACCTCACAAATATTGGAACATAAAAGATTAAGTTGTACCTAAATGATTCGTACATTTTATCAAAATGCGAGATCACTGATATGTTAGCTGTCTCCTTCACAAGAAAAATTAATTCTTCATTCTGAGCTACAATCGTATTAATGTGAGTGAAAAAGTGGTAGAAACAAATGTAGATTTTTTTAACACCCATAAAAACAAAGATCTGGTGTCTCTACTGTTTTACATATTATTTAAAATAATGCAGTACACTATTCCTTTTTTCACATTTGTTATGCAAGTAGGGTAATAATCAATACCATGTTGTAACTTATAATGCAACATACTCCACTATTTAATGACATTTCATAGTAATCTAACATAATATAATACGAATACAACTTTTTTTAAACATTCATGCAATATCTACGTGCATTACTCCTACAGGACAGCTTCAAATTTTGAAAACAAAAGCATAAAAAAAATGTATTAATGTAATATGACGAAGAACAAACCTGACATTCATATGGTAAGAAAGCAATGTTGATCTCTTTCAGCGTTTTAATCTTTCTAGCTGCATTTGATTTGCACAATTCATTGAACAGTTCCTCAGGACATACTGTTAAAACAGATATTTATGCTCTTAGAATATAAAATACTACAAATAACAGATAAAATGTAACAGGTGAAACTCTTGGTGCCTCAACCTGAAAGTCATGTGTTAGAAGAAGTGTAATTAAAACAGATGCAAGTAAAATACAGTGATAAGAAGCACATTACATCACAGTCCATGTTTTCCTCTGTTAGGTGTGGCGAAATTGTCTCTTATGTACGAGGAGAGAAGCATCACAATTCTAATAATTAAATAATGTTTTATTACTGCTAATTTAAAAGTTAGTAATGCAAGCAGTAGCCAGCTATAATGACTGAGGGAGATCATTCTGCTGACCACACATTATCCTTAGTACTAGTTGGATGATCTTTCACCTCAGCTGAGGCATATGGACTGAGGCCAGCAGTCAGCTGGTTGGTCTGAGCCATCCATGGGTTACTGCACCACAGATTTAGGTAATATACTGTATTATAACAAGAAAAAACGCTAACATAATAAGACACTAATAATAAGTAACAAAACTTAGTCCATCATTGACAAATTTCACAAAACATAACATTTTTCAATAATATATTCCAGCAGACAGAAATGTAAAATCCGCCATATTAAATAAGGATGACATCAATGTCGAATACTCTTCGAACTGTGGTACACTCCATTCATCTAACAGTTAAGTATATTTGTCATAATTCTTAAGATTAATGCATGACACGAATGAATGCATTTGTGACTATAATATGGCTACTACTTATGTTAATATAAAGGTATTTTTTGTAAATATTTAGTTTAAAATATTTTATAATTTTACATTATAAGTACCGTAAAACGCAACATCAATCTACAAAATGTATCAAGTCCCCGAGAGTATAAAACGGGATGACTTGCTACACTGAGGGGACTTGATACATTTTGTTGTTTTTGTATTCTAATGCCAGGCGTTTGACAATAAAGTCATTTGACCTCTTGCACTCCAATATTTTTTAAAGATATTATCATGGTCAGCCACTGAAGCACAGATTTTGAGGTGTTCCGAATCCATTTCTTGGTTTGAGTTGCACAATGGGCAGTTAGGGGACTTAACTATAGATTATGATGCAGAGAGTTCATTTTTTCTCTTGAGATTGTGTTATCAAATTTTGTTTGTTGAAGTCTAAGTATGTAGATTTAATAAATCTTTTCACAGAGTAATACGTAGATTTAGTAACAGGTCTGTAAGTAGCAGTGCTCCCTTCTTTGCTAAAGCATCCGCATTCTCGTTTCCCAGGATTCCACAATGGGATGGTATCCATTGGAATACAATTCTTTTATTGAGTGATATTAATTGAGAGAGCATTTTAGTTATTTCTGCTGTTTGAGATGAGGGTGTGTGTTTAGAGACTATTGATAGAATAGCAAAACATTAACCTACAAAACGTATCGAGTCCCCCCAGCTTATCAAGTCACCTCGTTTTACAGTACTGAGAAACGTAATGCTGAAAGAATAAACAAATAAAATAACACTAATGAAAGTAATCACAAAGACATTGTATTCAATGCAACATTTTTCTACTTCAAATACTGAGTTTCTACACTTCAAAAATCAGAAATTTCGTAAAAAAAAAAAAAAAAAAAAAAAACACGGTGACAGTAAAAAAAATTAAATTTTCTAATCATTCACCATGTAACTTGCAATACTTAGAATTTCCAATCTGTTCCATCTTAACATTTATACCACTCTGAGTCTCTAAAAAAAAGTACAGTGTATGTAGTGAGTAGGCTACTATCTTTGCCATTGGATCTGAAGTTACCAAGTTAAAATTCAGCTGAGCATAACAAAAATCCTCAAGTAAGATTACCAGATATCTTGTAAGAGTCCTGAGAAAAGGCAGATGTGACTAGTACAAGGTAATGTGTGGTAAGTGCGCTGATCCCCAATTACTGAAGTTGGATTGCCAGACTGGATTATGCTACTCATTGTTTTTTTTTTATCTAATGCCACCAGGTTGTCTTTTCGACATTTCTGGTCTTCTCTCCTGGCTGTGGCTTAATTGTAACCCACTTCTGAGGTTGGGATGCCTGGAAGGCGGAGTTACATTACCCCGATGATGTGATAGGATGATTATGATAATGTAGTGCCAGGAGAGGTCTTAAATCTAAACTTAACCTAAATTCCAGACCATGGACGAACACAGGAATAATCCCCTTTAAGGAAAAATTCCTGTGCTCTAACCGGGAATCGAACCCGGTACCTCATGAACTATAGCCAGAAGCTCTGACCACTAGACCATGAGGCTGGTCATGCTACTTATTGTACCTTCCCTGGATGAGCACTGGTCTCATAAACCAGTCGAACTTTCATGAGAAAATCTCTTCTCTCATGAAGATTAGAACCAGGAAGTGTTCCATACCACCAGTTCAAAAACTGATGTCTTGGCCTAGACCACGTGGTTAAAACACAATGAAGAGAAAATGCATATAGGCTATTCCAACTCAAATCGCCCGAAATATAGAGAAAATTGACCTTGCAATTTTTAAATACAATGAAACTTTTTCTGTCCGTTGACAACTGTGATATAATGCTTTGTGCAAAGTTTGAGGCATCAGAACTTCATAGTGTTTAAATTAAAAATATTTAAATTTATCGTATTTTCATAAAATTAGCAACTTTAAACTGTTGTGGCTCCGAAATCCTTTCACCCAATGATCAAATCATGGTTTATTTTGATGCTGAGATATTATAGTTTATATTGACATGTAAACAGTTTTTCTTACTTTTTATGGAAATGGAGAAATTTAGATTTTTCTTCATTAAGACGCCTTAGCCCACAAAAAAATATTTTTAAAATATATGGTTAGATTCCGCATTGAAAGTACAAATAAACACACAATTTTTACTGGTGCACCGTTGATAAGAAAGTATTGAAAATATCAAATAAAGAAAATAAATAGTACGCGCGTGAACTAACAAGCTGACTGTAGGTAGTCGAGACAAGCAAGGCCAGGAGACAAACACGTGATGTGTCGTCTAGCAGTCATGACTGGGCTAACTTTATCACAAGTTTTCATAAACACAGGAGTAAAATGACGCCCAATGCTCGCTAATCTTCAGCTCTAGGCCAGTGTGTGGGGTACTGCGCCGTTCAAGTCTAGGCGTGTGAAAATAATCTATTTAATACCCTCGAAACTTATTGCCGAGCCACTAAGCAAACAATGCCGAATCTTAATAATGCAAGGTTTTTTCTCAATATTTTTTTTTTTACATTTTTACAAATGGACAAAAAGCCTAAAAGTAAGTAAAATCAGATTATCTGTCTCTCTGTATACAATAAAAATAAGGATTACTTCTTATCACAACCTACTAAGTGTCAGCTTCAAAATGAGCTCCCATTCAATGTTCTGCAGTAAATGGTTCCAGAGTTCTGAGCGCTGAAAGAGGCTTGTTTTTATAAAATACGCTAAATTTGTCGCTCAATAGTATGAAAACCGTTTGACTTTCGATAGTATATTTTTGAAAATGCACTCTCCTCAGTACCTTGTATAAATAGGGAAAAAATTAGAGTATTAAAAAAATGCGAGGTTTTTTACTTATCAATTTCATATGGAATAGCCCATATACTCATGAAAATGTCACAATACTTTTCCTTTACACCACACACAATGCAAAAGTAAAAATGTAATAATACACAATAATGTACGATCTGGCAACATTTTCTCATGAGGAAAGTAATATTAGTAGTCTCGTATCATAGATTTGCAGTATATAAAAGAATCCTGTTTTGAAATAAGAGCTTCATATCAAATTCTGAGTGGTCACTTTTCACTCAAAATGTTTTGTTCCAAGCACACGTCTCTACAGGCCTGTGGAACTGCAGTATCTTTGATGTTCGAAACAGGGTAACAAACGTATTCTAGCATTGTTAAAAACCATTCTGAAGACTTCTACAATGATATAAATCAGGCCTGGTAAACTCGGCTTCAGTTGGGAGCGAGATCATAACATCCTACCATGCTAACTTTGAATACCAATACATTCTATAAATTACGTCAGTAAGGTTTCAGTGGCGGCATGTTTGTCATTGCTTTGTACCGTATATGACATTTCTTACGTAAATAGCTATACTGTAAGTGCTATTGGTTTTAATTATAACAAAAAAATCATAAGCAGTTATTGATTTCTAGTAAAACATTAATTCAATCAAACTGATCTTAAACTAAATATATATATTTACAAATTTACATATCACTAAAGAGAAAAAACTATTTTTTCAAGTTCTTTATGCTCAATTTAAAACAAAGTAATTAGTGAAAACTTACATATGAAAAATACATATATTAAATAATTGTTTCTTATCACATCTTTAGTTATTTCTTCCCAGACACTTGACACATTTTACTGTTCATTAGTTATTCAATGAAACTGATCTTAAACATTATTTACAAATTTACGGATCACTAAAGAGAAACAACTAATTTTTTTAAATTCTTTATGCCCTGTGTCTAAGTTGAAAACAAAGTAATTAGTGAAAACTTAAATATGAAAAATAATACATCTTGATTACACAACTATTAACACTGTATCACTTCGGAATATGTATGATAAGAACTTTCTTGTGTTAAATTTTAACGTACCTTGTTAACAAGTTTCGACCTATTTTTGGTCATCTTCGGAACTGGTAGTTGTTGGTCTTGGCGCCTCTTGTTTCCTGTGTGGGTGCGTTCGTAGTGTAGAGTCAAAGAGTGTATGTGTTTAGAAATTGAGTTGTGTGTTGAGAATATCGTTGGGGTGTGTTTTCGTGTGTCTGTATATTTCATATTGTTCTAGTGTGTTGAGTTTCTGGCTTTTTGGTTGGATGTGCAGTATTTCCATGTCTGTGTTGATGTCTCTGTAGGTGTGGTTGGCATTTGTGATGTGTTCTGCATATGTGGAGGTGTTTTGTAATTTTGTTATGGCTGTGATGTGTTCTTTGTAACGTGTTTGAAATGATCTGCCTGTCTGTCCTATGTAGAAGTTGTTGCAGGTGTTACATTTGAGTTTGTATACGCCTGTGTGGTTGTATTTGTTTGTTTGTGTTGTTTGTGTGTTGAGATGTTTTTGTAGAGTGTTATTTGTTCTGTATGCGATGTTGTCATTTAATTCCTTGAAAGAGGTTGCAATTTTATGTGTGTTTTTGTTTTCGTATGTTAGTGTGATGTATTTTTTGTGTTCTTATGTTTGTGTTGTATTCTTCTGTTTTTTGTGGTTTTGTTTTGTCTTACGTATTATGTTGTCTATTATGTTAGGGTTGTATCCGTTTTCTTGTGCTATGTATTTGATTGTGTTTAGCTCTTCGTTGTAATCCTGTTGGTTCATTGGTATGTTGAGTAGTCTGTGTACCATTGTTCGGAATGCAGCTTGTTTGTGTTGTGTGGGGTGGTTGGATGTGTTGTGTATGTGTGTTGTTGTTGTTGTTGTGGGTTTTCTGTATACTTTGAATGTGTGTTTGTTGTCTACTTTTGTTATTGTGATGTCTAGAAAATTTATGGATTTGTTGTTTTCAATTTCTAATGTGTAGTGTAGCTTTTGAGGTATTTTGTTTATGTGTTGATGCAGATTTTGGATCTGTCTTTTGTTTCCTTTGTATAGTATTAGTATGTCATCTACGTATCTGTGCCAATATATGATGTTGTCTGCGTGTTTGTTGTTGTATTTGTTTAGTATGTTTAACACAAGAAAGTTCTTATCATAATATTCCGAATATGAAAAATAAATAAATAAAATAAATATTTCTTATCACATCTTTAGTTATATCTTCCCCATATATTTGCGCGTGCGTGTTCCGAAAATGTCTCCTGATGTTAATGTGAGATGTGTAAGCAATTACTGTTCAACAAATTAAACTGCGAGTTTTTGGTCGTCTGGCACAAAAATATATATATATATATATATATTTTTTTTTTTTTTCTTCCCACTCACTGTGAAATAATGGTGACTTACTTCATGCGCTCATACTGATACGCCTTCACTGACTTGGATTTGTTTTGATTTTGACGGACCGACCACACGACCACTCCCTTTCTCCACATGCAAAGTCGCTGCAGAGGAGTGGGAAAAGGAGAAACAAATCACTCTGAGAGCACCTCTTTAGCGAGCCTGATATAAATACTTGCAGAAGACGTGCAACTGGCCATCATAGTCAAGTAGTAGGTGGTATACAAATATCCTACAGATTAATATACGTAAGGCTATATTCTTTAGCCAAATGTAATTCAAAATCTAAAAGAAGCTTCTATTATGCAGAACAATTTCGTATTAACCTCAATTTGAGTCAGTATTTTAGCACACATGTAATGGTGGAAGTCTGTAATTTTGGGTGAATATGACACAAAATGTTCCCTAAATATTATGAAGCTGGCTCAACAGATAAGCCCTACAAGTTTAGTCAGTATTAGTAAACACATTCACATGCTTAGTCCAGTTGCAAAGCAAGAAGAAATGTTAGTGCTAGTTTTAGTAATTACAAGGCACAATCACAAACAGAATCAATATCAATCTAATTGATTCTAATGTAAATTTCAAATTATACGACACTACAATCATTCTATTGCCAGGAATATCTCCTCACAAGTTCATCTGTGATGAAGTGCTCGAGATATTTGGAGATCATGACAAGAAAAATAATGCATTTATTCTCCTTCTTTTGTTTCGAATATATGAAAATATGGTTTATTCAAGGGGAGAGGATGGTATTTTTTAAACTTTTTTCCTATTTGGTGTAAAATATTAATTTTTTTGTATGTAGAGAGCTCATAGCTGTGGCAACTCAACCAAATAAAAATATTTTGAAAAAAAAAAAAAATATTTGGGGGCCCAAATTTGAAAAAAAATATACCCAATGCAGGATTGTACTAAAACCGATATACCTAAACTGTTTTTAAAGATAGATTGAAACAGTTTTTTGCAATGTATTTGCAAAAGCATGTTCTACAAACTGTCTGTAACAGAATTTTGATATTAGTCCCTTACTTACTTACAAATGGCTTTTAAGGAAACCGAAGGTTCATTGCCGCCCTCACATAAGCCTGCCATTGGTCCCTATCCTGTGCAAGATTAATCCAGTCTCTATCATCATATCCCACCTCCCTCAAATCCATTTTAATATTATCCTCCCATCTAAGTCTCGGCCTCCCCAAAGGTCTTTTTCCCCCCGGTCTCCCAACTAACACTCTATATGCATTTCTGGATTCGCCCATACGTGCTACATGCCCTGCCCATTTCAAACGTCTGGATTTAATGTTCCTAATTATGTCAGGTGAAGAATACAATGCATGCAGTTCTGCGTTGTGTAACTTTCTCCATTCTCCTGTAACTTCATCCCGCTTAGCCCCAAATATTTTCCTAAGCACCTTATTCTCAAACACCCTTAACCTATGTTCCTCTCTCAGAGTGAGAGTCCAAGTTTCACAACCATACAGAACAACCATAATATAACTGTTTTATAAATTCTAAGATATTAGTCCCTATGTTTGTAAAATAAACAATTAAAATTTAATAACAATTTTCTGATTTCCTTTCTTGCAAACAAACGGACGTATTTTTAAAATGAAATCTATTAATAAAATTCTGTTACAGAGAAAAGTTTCCTAATAGTCTAAAGAATGTTTGTTCTAAATTTCATGCACATATCTTTAATAGTTCAGAAATTATATCCATTTTGTCTGGCAACGTAGCAAAAAAAATGAAGTTACTGGAAACCGATAAAAGCAGGTGTGTGACTTAAAAATTCATAGAGCAAGAAGTTTAAAAATGACGTCTCAACATTCGATAAGGGCACAACTACCCACAAAATGTTATGCAATGCATTCCACACATATCAAAGGGTATTTTAAAGAATTTTTTTTTAAATTTAATTTACCAGAAACAATAAAAGTGGGCGAGTGATTTAAAAATCCATAATGCAGGAAATTTAAAAATGGCGACTCAACATCCGATAAGGGCACAAATACCCACAAAATATTATGCTATGCATTCCGCACATATCACAGGGTATTTTAAAGAATTTTTTTTTTTATTTACTCATTTTTCACCAATAAATACCACCCTCTTCCCTTAACAACACTCGCAACTGCAGAGGTTATATCAACATTGCCGGTGTGACAGAATTTTGTCCCGCAGGAGTTCTTTTACATGCCAGTAAATCTACTGACATGAGCCTGTCGCATTTAAGCACACTTAAATTCCATCGACCTGGGCAGGGATCGAACTCGCAACCTCGAGCTCAGAAGACCAGCACTATACCGACTATGCTACCCAGGCCGATTTTCGTTTCGATTTTCTTGCTTCACTTAAATTAATGATTTTCTAATTTCTGTTAAATTAAAAATAAAGCAGAATAAATATGTAAGAGAAATTCTTTTATCAGATCAAATGGAAAATAATCCCCCACCAATAACGAAACAAAAGCACCACACCATGTGGACTCACACTACAGAACTAGCACATTGCACTTGAATGTCACAGATAGTACACTGCACACAAATGCACTGAAATAAAACTCAGAACAAAGGTGGATACCAGATGTCTTTGATCCTCCCATTAATCTAATTCTGCGATTCATATGACAGCACAATATACACCAAAGTTAATATCATCATTGTCATCATAAAGGTATGGATAATTGAAGGAAACCAGCGAGTGTCAAGATCATTTGAAATACTTATTGAAGATAATGAGAGCAGTAGTGCCTACAAGCCAATAATGCGACATAAAATTTAAGATTGCAAAAGTCCCATGAACTTGAACTGTATATACACACTGTATTACATAACAAAGAGATATACTTTTCTTTTAATTCTAATGACATACATACTGCTTTTGAAAGTTATTTATGTAAAACAAACTTGATGATAACCGTGAAATGTTTGCACTTGAATACGAGGCGTGTTCTTAAAGTAAGTTCTGTTTTCAATTCGCATCACTGCAATCATTCTGCGCATGCGTGTTTTCTTCTTCAGTCCTCAGGCAAGCTGTGCCTGCAGTTTCAGAGCTTCAGTCCGTGTGTGGGGTTAGTTGTGATCAGTTGAAATGTTTAAAGTGATCGAGCACCCCGCCGACTGTGAGATGCGGTCTGTTATCCGTTTCTTGAATGCGAGAAACATCAAACCAGCTGACATTCATCGTCAACTTTGTGAGGTGAATGTTGATGATGCCATTAGTGATGGAATGGTCAGGAGATGGGTTAGGAAGTTCAACGAGGGCCGCATCTCTATGCATGACGAGCAGCGTACCGGTCGGCCATCTTTGATCAATGATGATTTGGTGCGTGCTGTCGATGAAAAAATTCATGAGGACAGGAGGTTCACAATTTCTTCGCTTTCCTTGAATTTTCCACAAATTTCGCGGAGTGTTCTCTACAAAATTGTGACATCGATTAAGATATCGAAAATTGTGCTCATGATGGGTACCTAAGATGCTCACGAGGAACACAAAACCAAACGACCTTCCAGTGCATTGAGCTTTCTCACACGTTACAGTGAGCAAGGCGATGAGTTTCTTGACCATATCGTGACAGTGACGAGACTTGGGTGTCTCACATGACACCTGAATTGAAGCAGCAGTCCATGGAATGGAGGCACACTACATCACCAAGGAAAAAGAAATTCAAACAAACCATGTCAACACGCAAGATCATATGCACTGTTTTTGGGACAAAAAAGGAGTCCTATGCGTCGAATTCTTACCTTGGGGTGAAACCATTAATAGAGAAACCTATTGTCTGACCTTGAAGAAGCTCCGTCGCACAATTCAGAACAAGAGACGTGGGATGCTGACCGACGGAGTTGTGTTGCTTCATGACAACGCTCGGCCACACACAGCTCGTGACACCAAAAATCTCATCTCGAAATTTGGCTGGGAACAAATTGACCATCCCCCCCCCTACAGCACGGATTTTGCTCCGAGTGACTTTCATCTCTTCCTGCACCTCAAGAAGTTCCTCAGTGGTCAACGTTTTGAGGGCGACGATGAAGTGAAAACAGCAGTGCGGGAGTGGTTTGCATCGCAATTCTACAATGAGGGGTTAGAAAGACTTGTGCCAAGACTCGATAAATGCCTCAATAATGGTGGAGATTATGTTGAGAAGTAATTGAAGTGTGGAGAATACAATGCAACAAAAATGGTTTACTGTTTGCTTACTACACCCTTTTGGAACTTACTTTAAGAACACGCCTCGTATTTTGTATGAATTTTCGTCTTATGAGTGAAAATAACATTTACAGAAGTCAAATTAACTTTTGGATTTGTCACATAATATTTATTCATTGAAACTGTATATAGACGCATACCTGTGCGCATGCACATAGACACATTTATACACAGATAAAATTTTTCATGACAATACTTGCTCATAACTTTGTTTAATAAAAAAAAAATATATACAAATAATAGCTTAAATTTTGCTACTATAGAGCTTACTATTATACAAAATTAGTCAAATGTACTTGACTGTCACTAAGAATTCTCAACTCAATGGGTTTAACACAAAAGACATCTGGCAATCCATAAGAAGAAGTGTTAGCATTATATTTTGCAAATGTGATACAATATTGCATGAGCCAGGAGGAAGTTGTAAGCTGTAATGTTAGATGGATCACCATGTTACAACCCATGTATTTTTCTTTTATTAGCAAAACACATTTTTACCTGTTCCTCATATGCTATAAAGGCAATGTTAATTTCCTTCAATGTTTTAATAAACTTGGCCGCAGTGGATCGACACAGCTGGTTAAATATCTCATCAGGACATGCTGTAAAATAACAAATATTTAGCAAGGATCCATCTTCATGCTGCTATAGCAGGCATGGCAAATAGCTGTAACTTTTAATAATCAACAGTTAGTTATCAACTTCAGTGAACTTCCTAGTGAAATATCAACATAAAAAAAGTTAGCTTTCGTAGGAATTGCGACGTGCAAAATACAACTAAAGACTGCTACAGTGTTTGACATGTGTGTATACACTGATTAAAAGAACACCATTTTTAGAAAAAGACCCAGAGTCAGAAGAAAATTCTGTATCAATAACAAGAGGTTAGGATATATATTATTTATATTATTTTAATGTACCGAAGTACATATGATATTTCCATGCAGATATTCTGCGTCATCATACGATGAAAGAGTAATGGAACGGAGAAAAATTCCCTCCGGCGCCGGGATTTGAACCCAGGTTTTCAGCTCTACATGCTGATGCTTTATCCACTAAGCCACACCGGATAGCACCCCGGCGTCGGACAGAATTGTCTCAGATTAAGCTCCAACTCTTGGGTTCCCTCTAGTGGCCGCCCTCTGCACTATGTCATAGATGTCTATGAACGTAGGACCAAAGTCCACACATGTGCTGAGGTGCACTCATTATGAGTGACTAGTTGGCCGGGATCCGATGGAATAAGCGCCGTCTTAAATTACGAAGTGATTTACAAATATCATATATATTTATTTATATATTATTTTAATGTACCGCCAACCAATCCCGTTTCACCTGAGACAGCCTAACATCTATATAAACTTTCGACTTTCTGTTCGGACATCACTTCCCTGAAGATGGCTGCAGAGATAGCAGTCGAAAGCTTGGAGCATTCCAAAATCTTAACTCGGCTGATATCCCGCGAAAACATATTAGCGAATAACTAGAAGGCTAGATAAAAATTGTACAAAGTTGAAGTTAACACACCACCTGGCTACTATGATGATTGATAATGATGGCGGATATTCACTTGACTGCGCCCCCAAAGAATAGGACATCTTTTTCTACCTCATTTCTTCGCATGTAAATGAAGGTATATGTAATTCTCGAAATCTCGCATGTTCTGTATTTCTCAGCAATGGATATAGTCTGATCCTCCCTTCAATAAATTACCCATGTTTTCTCTCAATTTAAAACAAATTTTCGTGAACTGAATGTTATCATATGACTGAGGAAGAGAGAGGAGGAAGGAAAGGAGACAGAAAGAGAGGGAGGGAGGGAAGAAACACAGTAACGAGGAAATAACAGCAAGCTGGAATAAAGATAAAATGTCTACCGAGGCATACAGGAAGCAAGGAGATAGATTTTCCACACTTTCTGGACTATGACAATAGAATATGACGTAGGCAGTCAGCATCTGCGTCAACTCACTCCAGAAATATTCTGCACTCAATTTAGTAGGGAACTATGTGGACTCTGAAAGTTATGAGAAAATGAAAAACATCGTTTTCAGCTATGCTCATCCAGTAAGCAAGCTGCTGCCTTAACTACAGAGAGGAGTAAGTGCATATTTGATATTCACATGATTTTTCTTCGCCAGAAAACATTTCAATTCTTATTTTCACGCATTTCACTGCTGAACGCATTAATTATCCTGTAATCTGTTTGGTAGTTGCTATGGACTGATCAGAGCATAAAATAATTAAACAACTTCCACCACAATTACAGGAAAACTCAGACAACAGCTCTGGAAGTTAAAAATTCAATAACGAGTGAAATAATTGAACTGCCCTTAAAAATAAAAGAAAAATACTTCATTAAAATTCTACAAAACTAGGGCTGTTCCAAATAGAATCTAAGACATCAAATCTGGTTTCTAATTTTTGACCAACAAGATAGAATAGAGAAGCTATGATCCCACCATATTTGAAGACAGTTGAATCGTATAATGCCATATTTTAGTTAAAGCTTAACGAAATGAAGTAATGGACAAAAACCACCAATATGTATGCTCTTCTGCAATGAAAGAAGACAGCGCTAGTAGATGCTACTGGGAAGCCAGAAGCCATCTGGATAATAACATGTACTGTCGGTGACTCAGGAGAAGACGAGAGCGGACTGAGGAGGAAGGGATGTGAACAGATAACGTACGACAACACGCGCAATATTTGTACTGTAGTAAGCGGAAACATTAGGTCTCCTTCTGTTCAACTTAGCTTTAATTTCCATACGCATTGTTATTCATGTTTCCTGCACAGTAATAACCTGGCTACTGGGATGCTTATCTGAGCGATGTTTATAATAATCAACAGCGATAGTCAAGAAGGTCACATTCTTTCCGCTCGTCTTCTCCTGAGTAACGGACAGTAGTTAAATCCCTGTCATTGGAATGAATAAATATAGTTAACTCTTAATGTGTTGCTCGTGTTGCAGACATAATATCTGAAGATTATATATACAGATATCACTGACAGTTAAGAATGGGGAAAGAAAATTAATAAAATATTTTTATTAGATAGGTAACTAGATATCAGTCATTGTTCAATAACCACAAATAAGAATCCCAAGAAATACACAACAATATTGCAAATGATACAAGATTCCTTTATAAACATAAAGGTAAAGGTATCCCCGTAACATGCCATGAAGGCACTTGGGGGGGCATGGAGGTAGAGCCCCATACTTTCCATGACCTCGGCACTAGAATGAGGTGGTGTGGTCGGCACCACGCTCTGACCGCCTTTCACCCCCGGGAAAGACCCGGTACTCAATTTTATAGGAGGCTGAGTGAACCTCGGGGCCGTTCTGAAAGTTTGGCAACGAGAAAAAATCCTGTCACCACCTTGGACCGAACCCCGGACCTTCCAGTCCATAGCTAGCTGCTCTACCAACTGAGCTACCCGGCCACTATAAACATAAATCTCCCTGTAATATCCTAATTGGATATAGCATCAAACTTCTTGTCGTTAAAGTACAGATTCATAACAATATAACGTAATATTACATTGGTAATTTTTAGGCAGTTAAGAATACAGACGCCAAAGTTTATAGACAGCTGTTAAAACAAATATGTATAGGCCTAATAATGTTCGACTCAATGAAACAGTTGCCAGTCATAAGAACACACAAGGTCAGTGAGCATATATATCAACAATGCTGTCTGTACTTCTCTATTAGTGATGTCAATCTCAACTTACGTTAACCAGATATCAATGTACATTCCTGATACTGTCCACATTCCTTTGTATCGATGACTCAGACTATACATCACTATTGTTTTGAGTGCTCAATGATAACAACTTCAGGGTGACTAATTTTAGAGCGCAATTATCACTTACACGTCATTACACTGACAATGACATTTAAAAAGAACAAGCTTAGCTTACATCTGTCTAATGTGCTTCCCTTTCCTGTCCTGTATTGCTTTAACATAAATGAGCACGTGAAAACTTGATTTAGAACGAGTTCTTTAAGTGAAACAGAAAGTGTTCAAGTCTTCCATTGTCCTGTATGAGCGTTCAAATCTCATGCAATCAGCCTTTTGCACTAAATGTGTCAATAAATGCTTTTTTAATTAATTTTACGAACTTAAGATTGCAATTAATCAGCATTTTGAGAGGAATTTGTTCAGTTTCAGTGGATTGTCATAATTACAGAATGTAATGTGGGGCAATTGCCCTAAAGCCATCTGTCCACAGGCATAACTTCATAGATTTATCTTAGATGTGACATTGCTTGTTTCAAGCTATTACCTAGTGGCTAATGTTATTTATTGAGAATACATACAGTAGGCTACAGCATCACACTTTCGTTGCATGACTTATATATTTCCTTAGACCATGGCTGCATGTATGTTTCTTTTATTTTTCAGTAGCAAACAAAATGTCCCTAGCATTTTGAAGTAGCAACAAAAATGAGTGACAGATCTATACTAATAATAAATCTGTAGCCGAAATTTTTCTGGTAATTTTCGATTTTCCAAAAATAATTGGTCCTAACATATATAATTAACCGCCCTGAAACCGAAAATCGCTTTTTTGAAATTTTTGTTTGTATGTCTGTCTGTCTGTGTGTTTGTTACCTTTTCACGCGATAATGGCTGAACCGATTTCGATGAAAATTGGAATATAAATTAAGTTCGTTGTAACTTAGATTTTAGGCTATATGGCATTCAAAATACATTATTTAAAAGGGGGGTTATAAGGGGGCCTGAATTAAATAAATCGAAATATCTCGCTTATTATTGATTTTTGTGAACATTATTACATAACAAAAGTTTCTTTAAAAATAATTTGCGGTAAGTTTTATTCCTTGAAAAATTTTGATAGGACTGATATTTAATGAGATAAATGAGTTTTAAAATTAAAATAACTGCCATCTAAGGCCGTGTAATGAATTAAAAAACAAATGACTTCATCTGTAAGGAGCCTTGGACAGCAACAAAGGAAAGCTATGAAAGATAGCCTACAGAGAATGTTTCAGTGTTTGTATGAAGTAATATCGGAAGCTAAATTAATCAATTTGTATAATTAATTATTATTTCACCATTGGAAAGTGTAGTTTCTCTAGATGGACATAATGCTATAATGTTATTACAGTAACTTCTGATATGATATAATATAATATAATATAATATAATATAATATAATATAATATAATATAATATAATATGTAATATTATATAATATAATTTAAGTTATTTGAAGGGTTCAGAACCATAGTGGGCCAAGCGCCATTTACTGAATACGTGGAAAACAAGGGTTAAAATTAAGTTATTACCATAATTCAATGGAAACCTATAACAAGTAAAATAAAATATACACATTAAATCTAAATGATGTCAATCTTCATTAAACTATGGTTGCATGTAATAAAAATTAAGAAACATGTTAAAGGAATTGTCATTGCACCAAATGAGTGTCTCTGGATCAAAATGATCGCATTTTAATTATTTGGATGCAATTTAAATTAAGTAACATATTAAACGATTTATCCTTCTATCAAACACGAATGTTCCCTGGATCAAATGTCCTATTTTAATTATGTAATTACTTTATATTTATTTCTAACGGGTGCAGCGGAGCGCACGGGTACAGCTAGTAAATAAATATTTTATTAATCTAAACTGGTCAACAATGATTTTGTTAAATGTACAATTTCTGCTGTTTCTTATGGAATTTCATCTGCTGATTCCAAAAATGAAGTCAGAATTTTGCTATTACCCATCACTTTTTTGTAATTTTAGAAAAATTGATTTATTTTTACTGCTATACAGTCCTTAACATGCTAATGAAAAGAAAATACATACAATATTTCATTTTATTGCTTTAACAATTGATTTATAACTTTAGATCATTGTTGTCTGTGAAATCAGAGTTCATAAAAATTAATTTTATTCCTCATTATACTGTGAAACATAGTATTAATTCTCAGTTGAGTTGGAACTTACATTCACGAAACAAGTTTCATAATCTGTGTTTTCTCTGTCCTAATCTTAAGTGTGGTAAAAGTATCTTATAAAGTGAAATATACCTCGAAATATTGTATAAATCACATGAAAATGTTCGTTACGTTTGTGATTAGTTAACTTTGAATTTTACATTAGTTAAAAGAGCTTACGAGTATTCTTTTGATTGCAAAATAGATGTGGACATGAACTGATGAAACAGTAAGTCAAAGTCAAGATAGGAGAAGAAATGTCATATGGAAGTGAAATAGGGAGAGGAGTATGACAAGGATGCCCTTTATCACCTACCCTATTCAACATCTACTTGGAGGATTTGGTGAAGAACTGTTTTCAGTACATGGGAGGGGTAAAAGTAGGAGGAAGAAAAATAAAGCGCATAAGATGTGCAGATGATATGTCATTGTTAGCAGGAAGAGGAGACGATGTTAAGGGATATGCTACTGGATCTAAATGACAGCTGTGAGCAGTATGGGATGGAGATAAATGCAAACAAGACGAATATCATGGTTGTCGCAAGAAAAATAAAGTAGGTAAACTTGCGAATTCTAAATGAGGCAGTAGAAAAAGTGAACAGCTTCAAATACTTGGGATGTACTATAAGCAGTAACATGAGCTGCAGCCAGGAAATCAAAATAAGGATAGCAATGGCCAAGGAACTTTTAATAGAAAAAGGAGCATCTTCTGCGGACTTCTGGAAAAAAGAACTAAGGAAGAGATTGGTGAAGTGTTTTCTGTGGACTGTGGCATTGTATGGGGCAGAAACATGGACATTATGACGAAATGAAGGGAAACAAATAGAAGCATTTGAAATGTGGATATGGAGAAGAATAGAACGTGTGAAGTGGACAGACAAAGAAATGAAGTTGTGTTGGAAAGAGTGGGTGAAGAAAGAATGACGCTGAAACTGATCAGAAAGAGAAAAAGGAATTTGTTGGGTCACTGGTTGAGAAGAAACTTCCTACTGAAGGATGCACTGGAAGGAATGGTGAACGGGAAAAAAGTTTGGAGCAGAAGAAGATATCAGATGATAGATGATATTAATATATATGAATTATATGCAGAGACTAAGAGGAAGGCAGAAAATAGGAAAGATTGGAGGATGCTGGGTTTGCAGTGAGAGACCTGCCCATGTGAAGAACACTATGTATGTAGGTATATATTTGACCTTCACAATCATCAGATATAAATCCTCCCAATTTCTGTCTATGGGGTTAACTAAGTTTATTATCACCTATCTAAAGCTGTTGCAGCAAAAGAAGCAACTTCTAATGTCTTTAATTAAGCACATGGAAGGTAGTGTTTACATTACGATGACAACTGAACTAAGGATCTATGTGGCAATGCTGTATCCACTTGCCTTGTGGTACGAAAAATGAAAGTGACGAGTTCAGTTTCTATTGGCTGTTCCAAGCAGGCAGCAGATAGGAGTTCAAAAATAGATCTTAAAGAACTGTTAGAAGTTGGTTGTGGTAGCTTTAAATATTGAAGGATTGATGTGGTAATTTATTCAGGAAATCCAGAATAATTTTACAGAACTTTCCTCTGAATGCTGCTCAGAACTGGGAGAGAAGTTATTAACAATTGAACAACAAAATGTCAATTATACTTCAATTTTACATTACCAGTAATTTAATTTAACATAAACGCCATTCTTTTGTGAATAAAATGGTACTTTTATTTTGTATGTAGATATTATATTTAACAAAGTTTCAACAATTGAAAAATGAGTCTATTCAGTCAATACTTAACATAAACACAATAAAACATGTTATAATAACATTTACACAGATTTAAAAACAAACGTTTTCCCCAATTTGATTGGCATCTTCAGGTCGTGTAGGTCGAATGGAACATGTTATAAAAAGTGAACACTTGGTATATGACGTTAAAAACCGAAGTTACAACTGTAATATCACTTAAAAACAGAGAATAGAATATAGCAAAAAGCCTCCACGATGTGTGTAGAATCACTGTGTTGAAAGAGGCGTGTGTGAACCAAGGAAACAGCAAAACTCTTCTGTCATTGCAGATACAGTTTTCAAGATAGATTTGAAGATGCTACGAAAACTGAAAACTGTATCTGCAATGACAGAAGAGTTTTGCTGTTCCCTTGGTTCACACACGCCTCTTTCAACACAGTGATTCTACACACATCGTGGAGGCTTTTTGCTATATTCTATTCTCTGTTTTTAAGTGATATTACAGTTGTAACTTTGGTTTTTAACGTCATATACCAAGTGTTCACTTTTTATAACATGTTCCATTCGACCTACACGACCTGAATATGCCAATCAAAATTGGCGAAAACGTTTGTTTTTAAATCTGTGTAAATGTTATTATAACATGTTTTATTGTGTTTATGTTAAGTATTGACTGAATAGAACTCATTTTTCAATTAACATTGAACTTAACGGAACCAATATGCCTTTGAAAAAAGTTTCAACAGTTTCCTGAACGTTCTATATAGAGTAAAAACCCTCTTATCTGGCACCAAATGGACCAGGCTAGTTCCGGATACGAGATTTTGCTGGATAATTGAATAAATATTGGTATAAACAAAAAAAAAAAAGTTCGTATTTCATGGTGCCAAATGTTGAAACTGCAGCCATGTGAAGCTTATTTCTCTGTCACTTGCTCATAATTGAATAAACATAACAACTGTGTTGGATTTTCCTTATGAAAACACATCACACAATACACTGATTCCAGGTTCGAATATTCACTGAAAATTGAAGTTCGTGCGAGCTTCCTAATGATTGTGACAACACTGATGGTCCGAACATAATTAAATAAACATAAAAACTCTGAGGATTTTCGGAACAACTGGATAATACCCACGGCAGATGAATATCGATAGTCGACGTTACTCACTGGCCACTAGTCACCGGGCCGTACCGAGCCGTGTCAAACAGAAGACAATCGAAATGGTGGTAGTAAAATTCGCGACTATATTCTTAAATAAATCACTCTATTAGTCAAGTGCAAGATTTATGCAGTACCACGACGATGTTTTGAATGCACTAAAAGAAAATGCTTATGTAGTAAGATCTTAAAGTAGGTTATGGCAACGAAATAAAGAGGAAAAAGGTGTTTCATGGAATATCATTTAAATAATGGAAAGTAAATTTCCGGTTAATGTTCACTAAAGCATTAAGTACGCAATTATGACCGCGTTGCAGTTTTATTTGTGGCCGAGAGACAAAATACCTAGCCTTTTACGAAGAAAAAAAAAAAAACTTTTAGGGGCCATGAAATTATTCACCGCTTTAATTATGTTACTGTCTATCAATATTACGAAACAAAAACTGTCATAAGGCCATGACCAACTAGAAACATCGATAACGAAAAGATATATCCATTTGGCCGTGATGAAACAAAACAAAAAAGCGAGAGAGATTTTAGTTCGAGATAAAATGGACACACAATTTTGATGACCATACTGTTAGTAAGTGGAGATCATTTGTAAGATCTGTCTTAATCTTCTATGTAGAAATGTCGTCTAAGCAAATTGGTGGTCCAGGGAAAAATCATTGCAATAGATGAGAGTAACAGTGGTGCTATCTCTCAGTAATGTTCAGAACAAAGGAGGTAGAGAGAAAAAGAAATAAATTTCTCCTTCTTACGACACCACATAAAAAAAAATCATGTTATGTTGGCAACATTGTGTATGTAGTTAAATTTGGTGGTAAACGTAATGGCACAGTTCAAAGCTACCGTGGTAATTCTTCAGTATAGCAGGATTTTCTTTATTAAAACACATTAACACAACACAAATTATACATAATTTTAGGTTCAAATACTCACTGAAAATGAAAATTCGTGCGAACTTCGTAATTTGGCAAAACTGATGGCCCAGGTTGTGGCAATGTGGCAAATTCAATTTTTTGTTTGACCCAGCCAAAAGTGTCGTTGTTTTGGTATTGCTGGTTATTTGGGTGCTGATTACAAGGGATTTTATTGTAATATTGTTTTAAACTTTTATTGCATACCGTATTTGTCTAGTGGTTTCAGTGTAACTCTCATTAAAAAATAATAATACAACCATGCAGAATGAACAATTCAATTTTCGTCTTACCTTCAGTGAAGTAGACATGGGCTGCCTTGTACATAGTGCGGTTGGAGTTTGAAAAATCTGCCATCAGTGCCTGAACTGAGCTCTCACTTGGAGTGATGAGGTACACTGATTCCATTGTTGAAAGAGGCTCTCTTTTCTTGTGTATGTCCTCAACAACTGGGTGGAAACAAAATTTAGATATCTTATTATCATCCTTCCTATTAAATGATTAATTTCAATATGACTAACTTCCCACATTTTCATTATTATGCCCTTGAGCAGGTATGTCAAAGTGACTTTATTACGTGCTCTTACTACAAGCAGTACAAATCCATCAAGATGAAGTACAGTCATCACTCTTAAGGAAATGTTGTGTGAGCATGCAGTGCAGGAGCTTTGACATCAGTTTTGCGATAATTATGATAAAAACTCACTAGTAATGCCTTCTGCCGAAATATCATGCATCTTGCAGCAGGCTGATACCATCCTCATGGCCAGCTGATCCACCACCAGCACGCGCCATTCCATTCCCTGCCCTGGTTTCTTCTTATTCCTAATCGCCTCATTCATAATCTCTGTTTAAAGAAAATGCATGATTATGTGATGGAACTCATAGAAACATATAACTTTAATACTGATTAAAAGCATTAATATCAGTGTTGAATTCATATATTCTCCTGGAGTGCAAAACATAAATCCATATGGGAAAATTAACAAAGGGCAATTTACTCGTAATAATGAACTTAGCAGAAGAATATTTTCACCAACAATAACATTTTTTAAATTCTGTCCATGCAAGGTGTAAGTCGACCTTACCTGACAAGGGAACAGTCCTGGGTCGTGTAGCTCCAATTTAATGGAAAAGCATATTTAAACTAATTTTCGTTTGTTAAGAAACGTGGTGATAGTCGTTTATTTCACTTTTCTCATTTACGAATATAATCACAGTCTACTATATACAGTCATGAAGCTTGGGATGATTTTTTGCAAATCTCGCGATAGTTGCTAGCCGCTTGGAGCGCTGTGAGTACTAGGAACAATAAACTGTGCCACAGCCATCGTGATCTAATACAGGCCGTAAGGCAGATCATGTAACTCGCTTAACCTGATCACGAAGGGGGGCGTTTCAACCATATAAATTAGTTGGAATGCATAAACAGTAACATATGTTTCTCTAAAGTGTAGTGTAATTCCATTAATAAAATTTAAAACAATGATTATGAGACACTTCAGACATAATTTACTTGCGAGTTAAGATATAATATTATTTATGGTGTGAAAATTACGTTGTTCATATGTGTAATACCTGCCTTTATTTTGATTAAATATTGCAAAATTCTTGTACATTCATTTATGCACGATTCAATAATTTTCAATTGCACCACATGGATATTTAGATATGTTGAAATTATAGGTTATGTTTGCTGTACGAGTTGTCCCTTTCTGTCTAAATTTAGTGATCTTCCAATGCCTTGCCATTCATATGAAAATTATAGGTTATGCTTACTATATTTAACTTATATTCCCAAATTGGCAATCATACATTATAATTAAGCATAATGTCATGTATGATACCCCGGACATTCAACTTGTCTGTATTTTAATACTAAAATTGAGTACAAAATTATTGTATGTATCTATTACTCAAGAGATGAAGTAACACAATTGTACGTACACTAATTTCATAGGAGTAGTATGGTAAATGTTTTGTCTAAAATTAAGGAAGGTAGATGTGCTAAATTGAAATCACAACATAAATTCTTTTTTATTAAACCTCAAAATAGCTTACATTCTAAACTTGAAATGTTGACGCGAACAGATTATGTTAACATGTAAAATTCTCTTCACATTAAAATAACACAGTTTTGTAATTATTTCTGCAACATGTTATGCAACAAGAAGTAAATGGAACTTATGGACACATTACACTAAATAAAGCTTAGCAATGATAAGCAATAAAGTTATAATATTTCACTGAGCTCCATACACTGAAATAGAAAACCCAAACAAACATTACGGCCTGGTCTAGATAGAAAATGCATTGACTGTGCCGTATTTCGCATTTTTGTGAAAAGTTCGTTATCGGTTGTAATAAATGTAAATGGCTAAAATACAATAATTTGAATAATAAGATGGGACAAGGAGACGTTTGTAGTACTATAAATTGTAAGAAAAATAGGTTAGAGTTATCCTTTCGAAAGATCCAGGAAGGTGAGTTTATAGAATATAATTAATATATATTTTATGAAAATAATATATAAACCTTATGTATTTCATATTTCAATAGTGGAAGGAAGGTGTTCATTTTTTTCAAAAGAACACGATATCGAAAGTACAATACATTTTATGGTCTGCTAGGGAAAGAGTCTGAGATGAGGCGATAGTAGCGATCCTGGTGGTGAGCAACTATCTATGAATGCATATTTCAACTGTTTACGTTTGCATATTTAGTAGGTATTAAGCTTCGTGACTGTATATACTAGACTGTGATATAATGACTTGAAAATGGATGCTACTTATGTCACTTTCTTGCACGCACTCAGATCTCATAGTTCTAAGACATCGTATCTCAACTCTCGCATTAAGGCTCTAGTCTATTTTATTTTTGTCTTAACTCACATTAATAGAGTACTCTTGCTGAAATCAAGTTCAATTTGAATTTAATGTGTATTTACTTTGTGACTCACCTTAAATACGATAGATTCGAAATGGAGTGGTCAGAATAAAGAGCCACTGAACAGTACAAACATTTTATATAGGCTGGCTTTTCACATTCTTCTCTAACATTCACACTGTTTCCAACATGCAATATGTTGCAAGAACATTATCAAACTTTCTCACGTTTTTCCGTCATATGAGATGTTCAGAGCTAAAGTGGATCACGTCCATGAGACGTAGTTTGAGATAATAGGACTTAAAGTTAACTTGCTCTAGTAGATTATTTAATTTCACTACCAATAATTTTATTGCTCCATTCTCAAATTCTAGATTTATAAAATATAAATAATTGTGATGTTAATTGATGGAAAGATTTGGTGGCTTGATACACTATGACTCAGAACATCATGAACAAATAATTTGAGTCAAAAGTGACTGGTGTCACCTACTGGCGAATTCTTGGAATTAAGACCTGATCCATTACTACTCGGAAAAAATTCAACTTCAGATAATCAGAAAATGAATTAAACTCAATTTATAAAAATTTGTGACCTGGTTCACTTCAGCTTTGAACTCTTTATATATCCACACCTCTCCTACACGTATTTTAGCATGTCTTTGAGGACAGGTGATGAAACTGTTGACACACAACAGAATACAGTAGCATTATGGAGGCCCTATCGTGCACCGTGTCTGGAATGTTTTCACAGATAATTTTATGTACCAGTATGAAATATTCTTCTAGCCTTCGAATTACAATTTTATATTGTCTAAAAAAATACGCATCCAAGGGTTGCAAAAATCTTGTAGACCTAGTTTTCGGAGGGATAATTTGTGTTTTAATTGTTTACCATCTAAAGTATTGTTTACGCCTTCAAAAGTAGATATTTGATAGCAGTCCCAACCAGGGTTTAATAATCGGCCTCCTAATCAATTCTAAATGGATATTTATATTTAATTCAATTTTTTCTTTAATAGAAAACCTAGTTAGGTAGGCTATCATTGAGAAATTTATTGGAAATGCAACAAACAATTTAGGCCACAAGACAAATTACATTTTATAAAGAATATAAGTGATGATTAATTATGCTAATCGATGACTTCAGTATGTAGTGGAGGATATCATGTCCAGAGTGCTGTCAGGAACTTTTAATTTTCGGAAGACTTCTAAGGACTCCCATGGGATTGTGCCTCTAGCACCAATCATAATTCCTATAACGTCCCATGTCTTGATGTTATATTTGGTCCCCAAATTGCTGCAGCATGGCAGATAAATCGCCCATTTTTCTTTGCACACTTCTCTAGGTTGTTCCTCGCTGTTCTCAAAACGGACTGTGGGATCGAGAATGAGTCCACAATTTTTTTTCGGTCTATAATAATGATATCTGCTCTTCGAGTTGAACCGTCAGCAGAAAGGCACCCAATTTCCTCGTACACCTCATGCTTATCAGCCCGGCGAAGTTCATTGGCAATCATGGAGCGAATTTTATTATGACAGTCAATTCTCAGTAATTCTCCCTTCCGGCGAAAACCCAGCACATGGGCTAAGGTTTCTTGCTCATCATGGGTAGTAGCAAGGCTTCTGCCTGGAATAATGCTGCAGCTCATATTGATCGCTTCAGTCCATTGGCTGCAGGAGAGATCCTTCTTGTTGGAAATCCATGCATTCCCTTTCTTCCAGTGGGAATAAAATGTCATCATTCTGACAACACTATGAATCCAGAAGTATTAGTGCCTTTCTGGGAGAAATACGTGATCTTTACCCATCTTCTCACGTGATTTTTTTTGTCAGTTTACCGTTACTTGCATCGACCATGACATTAAATGGCTTATCGTTGTCTACACGTCCAAATTCCCCTTTCAGTGCTTGAAAGCATAGTATGTACAGTCGTGTTCCTAGACTTCCAGCTGCATACCTATTGATTTGAATGGTGTACAAATGAGTGGAATATGTCACGGATTGCACTACTACTTTATTAATGTGAATTAAGAGAAAACAAACTGACTAGAGCATTAATGCATGAGCTATGATACGGCATCGCAGTGCTATGAGGATCCGAGTGAGCCCAAGAAGTGGTGTAAGTCGCAAGTCATATTTCACAAACAAGGAAAAAGCTAAACGAACAACTATCACCATATTTCTTAACGAACGATGAGCTAAATATGCATTTTCATTAAATTCAAGGTACATGATCTCAGACGGTTCTCTTGTGAGTGTCGGGCCCGGTTTCTTCGACATTTGTTAAAATGCACCTAACATAGCATTAATTAACTGTAAGTTAAAAGTATGAATTGCTGTTAAAAATATTGCGTTTCTTCAACTTTACATTTCACATTTTAACATTCCGTTTGTTAACTCTCTGTTAGGATCAGAGATTCTAGAGTTTAACCATAACCTATAACCAAGTATACGCTCAATTCTGTTTTCTGAACTCTGACAATTGCGATTGTCACTTGTTTCCGTTGTTTGATTCAGAGAGTATAGAAGTCTTTCTATTCTCTCAGGTTTCATTTCTACTTCTTTCCGTCGTCTGTATCACAATAGCGTGGAGTGGCGTATTGGTATTGCTGTTACGAAATGGAAAACACTGGAACAAATAGAAATCGTGGTACTAATTTCTCTTCGTTCGAGTGAAGCTTTCTCCTGGAAATTATTTCGCAGTATAAACCAATTAATGAGAATAAAGAAACAAACGGATCTAAGTTGACAGCGAAAAGTGAGGCTTGGCAGAAAATAGCCCATACCTTTGTATAAGCTTCTGTTCTGTCAAATCACAGAAATCATCTGCTGTGTTTATGTATTCATGGATATCATTTCCTAAATAATCAAGATATAAAAGTTCAGCATCTAATGCATCAGCCATATTGGATAACTTACTTCTATACTAAGAGAGAGTTAAATGATTTAACTGCATGAAATTGGGCAGTTAAATTAACATTGGTTTTTAACAGCCTGTTAGTACTAACAGTAGTTGAAGAAATGCTTCAACTGTTAAGTTTACAGTTAAAATGGAATAACACCGTTATAATTTAACAAAGGTTGAAGAAACCGGGCCTTGATGTTTTTATGTCCTGTATGCTGACAATGAATGGGCAGAAATGTGAACAGTCACACGATAGAAATATTTCGACTTGTGACTCACAGGCTGGGTTATTTCATGAGATGACTAACAGGTGTATTTTGTTTATGAAGCCTGTAAGTAGTCTGCTTATGTTTAAATCACAAGAGTAATTCGCTTGCCTGCCACATGCACTGAAATAATGGTCGACTTATACTATATTAAAACCGTACACATATTGTACAGTGTATACATTTTATCTTTCCCCGCTCACAGATGTAGAGCAGATGTGGCAGTGCATAGTGCAGCTGTACATGTAGGCCTACACATACGAGTGAGGGAAGATAAAATGTAGGCCTATGCACTGTATATCTATTAAGGAAGATAATCTGTAACCTAAGACAGATTTAGTCAATTTTGCTACTTAATTGGAACATGTATACACATGATGGTCAGAAACCATGAGTACCACAAAATGATTAGGATGTTAAAGTAAGAAATAAGCATAATAATTAGAGAGGATACCATAAACTACAATAAACTTGACCACAAAAAATGAAATCATATCAGCCTTAGGTCTAATTGTTACTTAGGATTATAAAAAAAAAAATACTTAAGAAATTGAAGAAAAAAATAACGAACTTTAAAAATAGGCTATATTCAATGCATCTGATACTATTTAATTTTTTTTGTGGTCAAATTTACCCTAATTTACAGTATTACATTTCCAAATTTTTCTCTTCAGTGATAGAAAATATCCACATAAGACATCAGTAATTCGCGTCATATGCTTTCCTTCTAATTTCATTTTTCAAATTTATTGTTCTACCTAATAATGTGGTTTGGAGCAGTTGTATATCTGTGACTTGCCACAGTTTGCACTAAGATTTAGTTTGCACTTCTTTCATTCTATGCAATGCGCATAACAAAGTATATAAGGTAAACAATGCACTTGCAATATACCCTTTGAACAAACAGTGTGGACTATACAGTCTGTTAGAGTATTATGGTATGGATGCTTCTGGAAACAATGTCCATGCCATACTTAATGTGATGTCAATGTGTTTGAAAAGCTGGATGACTGGACGGGAGCAACAAATAGCATCCTTCTTCTACCTACATATATGTCCTTAATGTTATAAAGAAACAAATAGTGCAACTTCAACTCAACAGTTTAGATTTTTTAAATATTACGAAACTGAAATTTCGGCTTTTCTATAACACATAACACTGCTTAACTTCCATTTCTCTAAGTTCTATGGTGCCTGAATCTGTGACAAGTTAGGTTAGATGTGTATGTGTGTTGTTGTTGGTTTTCTGTAGACCTTGAATGTGCGTTTGTTGTCGACTTTTGTTATTGTGATGTCACACAAACACACCCCCACAGGAAATAAAACAAAAGGCGCCAAGACTAGCAACAACCAGTTCTGAAGAAGGCCAATAACAGACCGAAACATGTTAACCAGGTGCGATAGAATTTAACACGAGAAAGACATATAATACATATTCAGAAATTATAGTATGCTGTTTTTACACATTTCAGGTGAAGCAAAGTACCTGTCTTAGTTTTGGCGAGGAAATAAAATCTGACATCACTGGACATTGTTTTCATTCTGTTATTCACTAAAATGCCATCAAGCTCTGCTGAGAGAATGAGAAAAATGAGGAAGAAGCTTAAGGAGGAAGGTAATTATGGTAAATATAAAGAACATACAATCTGTGTAAGTAAATATAGAGAGAGAAAGAAATCAATCTTCTTAATGAATCCAGCTGTTTGCTGACAACATAAAGTCCTCTATAGTCCACTGTAGTCTATTCAGTTGTTGTTTTTCACGAGAAATGAGGGGTATTTTGATCGGTGTTCATTATAGATGCCTGTTGCTAGTAGCCAGAGGTAGGGTGTAGTCAATATATACTGCAGGGCTGTGTCTTCTGCAACTGGTACTGATGAGTTTAATTTACTTCTTTTGTGGCTTATGGATGGACAGTATAGAAGAATGTGTTCCAGATCTTCATCATGATTATTACACCACAGACAAGTAGGATTATCAGAAATGTGAAATCGGTGTAGGTGCAATAGAGTGACAATGTGACCTGTTCTGGCTCTTGTTAACAATGTTTGAACATGTCTGAGCAAGTTTTTGTACATTTCCAGGTCATCTGGTTTCTTTTGTACAGACTGTACAATTTTTCCATTGTCAGAAGAGAGCCAATTGTTGATCCATAGGTTTGTAAAATGAGACTTTACTGAAGCAAAAGCATTGGATAGAGATTTCACTTGAAGAGGTCTTGGTTGCAAATATGTTGCCTGTTTTGCAATATTATCGACTTTCCCGTTTCCAGGTATACCACAAAGAGAGAGAGAGAGAGAGAGAGAGAGAAAGAAAGAAAGAAAGAAAGAAAGAAAGAAAGAAAGAAAGAAAGAGAGAAAGGAGAAATTTAATTGTAAGACGAAAGTGAAGAAACCAATTAAAGAAGAGGGAAAAGAAAAAAAACAGGGAACGTATTGCCAGATTTAGGCGTCTAAAGAAAGAGAGGGCCGAGACAAAGCTCGCAGAACAAGACCACAATTTCTGTGCCTACAAAAATTCAAGTTATCTTGAGAAGGCTGCATCTCGTGCTCAGAAAGCCCTTCCAAATTCACCACGCAAAAAAAGGTGTGTTGTGAAAAGATTATTTGAGACTTAGTAAGAAATTCAAACTTGAATGCGGAAAAGTGTTCTCATACAAATCCAAAAGGACTGGATGTAAGTACCGTCACTGCAGTAACTGAATTTTACAACAGATACGATGTAAGCCTACAAGCACCAGGACTGAAAGATGTGAGAACCATACATAAACCAGATGGTTCAAAGGAGAGAATGCAAATCCGGCATTTATATTCATCACTTAAGGAGACATATGCCCTCTTCATCTCAGAACATGGCAGTATCAATGGCAAGAGTAAATGTGCAGACCTCAGACCGAAACATGTTCTGCTCAGTTGACAATTATCACATAATGTTTGTATGTGCAAGTATCACTCTAGGGTATGCTATTAGGAAAGCCCAAGATAACTGAGAGGGTTTGGAATTGAACGGGTTACATCAGCTGCTTTTCTATGCGGATGACGTGAATATGTTAAGAGAAAATCCACAAACGATTAGGGAAAACACGGAAATTTTACTGGAAGCAAGTAAAGATATAGGTTTGGAAGTAAATCCCGAAAAGACAAAGTATATGATTATGTCTCGTGATCAGAATATTGTACGAAATGGAAATATAAAAATTGGAAATTTATCTTTTGAAGAGGTGGAGAAATTCAAATATCTGGGAGCAACAGTAACAAATATAAATGATACTCAGGAGGAAATTAAACACAGAATAAATATGGGAAATGCCTGTTATTATTCGGTTGAGAAGCTTTTATCATCCAGTCTGCTGTCGAAAAATCTGAAAGTTAGAATTTATAAAACAGTTACATTACCGGTTGTTCTGTATGGTTGTGAAATTTGGACTCTCACTTTGAGAGAGGAACAGAGATTAAGGATGTTTGAGAATAAGGTGCTTAGGAAAATATTTGGGGCTAAGAGGGATGAAGTTACAGAAGAATGGAGAAAGTTACACAACACAGAACTGCACGCATTGTATTCTTCACCTGACATAATTAGGAACATTAAATCCAGACGTTTGAGATGGGCAAGGCATGTAGCATGTATGGGCGAATCCAGAAATGCATATAGAGTGTTATTTGGGAGGCCGGAGGGAAAAAGACCTTTAGGGAGGCCGAGACGTAGATGGGAAGATAATATTAAAATGGATTTGAGGGAGATGGGATATGACAATAGAGAATGGATTAATCTTGCTCAGGATAGGGACCAATGGCGGGCTTATGTGAGGGTGGCAATGAACCTCCGGGTTCCTTAAAAGCCAGTAAGTAAGTAAGTACCACGAGAATTTCATTTTGGCTGTGAATTCTTTGCACAAAGTAGTTTCTGCATGTCCTGCTTACTCATTGTCTTATCTGGATGAAATTGTATGCCAATCAGCAAAAAAAAAAAATTGCTGGGTGATGAAATGCTCTGACTAATGATAGGCTGTACAATCGTATGCAGGAAAATGTCTTTAATCAAGAGGCATCCACACTGAGTTGTTCATGGCACGTATGGGAAGAAGAAGGACGTTTCACCAGAGTACAGGAGGAGGGTAGTGCAGCAGATCTGGCAGAATATATAATTTCCTTGTTGGCCTATTTATTGGAACATTTTTTTGTGAAAAGAGAACAGGCAAAATTCTATAATGAAGAAAGGTTAATGGCTACGTCTTTAAGCTTCAAACCAAATGTAGCGGTCGTACAGGTGGGCTTCTCTTGAAAAGTTTCCATGTTCTGCACAAGAGGCAAAAAGTGCTTTCCATACTACATTCCTTAAACAGCATTCGAAAATTCCTCCCGCTATCACTCAAGAAAATACTAGTGGAAACATTAATAATGCCCCACTTCGATTATTGTGATTTTCTATTGACTGACCTGAATGTCAACCAGTCGCAAAGATTACATGTTCGTAATTCTTGTGTTCGCTTCGTCTGCGATGTCCGTCGCGCTGACCACATTACCCCATCCTTCCAAACTCTAAACTGGCTACGGCTTAACGAATGTAAAAATTGTCATTCTCTTGTTCTCCTTTTCCAAGTCCTTCACACCTCTACACCTACCTACCTTGCCTCCCGTTTCAGTTACCTGTCATCATATCATAATCTCTTCACACGCACGCAAAATAGCCGCATACTAGCCATACCAACACATAAGACATCATCGTATTCATCATCATACACAATCTCGCTCTCACGCTTGTGGAAAAACCTACCCAGTGACATCAGAGTCTGTAGGAATTTAGTAGTGTTCAAAAGCAAACTGTGTAGAGTAGGTTTACTGTTTACTTAATTAATAAAAACAATTTTTTTCTCTCTTCTTAACTTTTACAATAAACTCTCTAGCTATTATTAATCAGTTAATCTTTTAGTACTTTGATTTTTGCTGTATTTGTAAATTTAATATTAATTGTAATTATAATTGTAATTGTATTCTTAATATTGTAGTTGTAATCCCTTGGTAGAGGGGAAGAGAAGGCCTGATGGCCTTACTCTACCAGCTTAAATAAAATAATAAATAAAAGATGAAGTACAAAGTTTTCATTGGGTGCAACCTCAAATCAGTTCATTTACTGTAGCAGCCTGGTATTCGGGAGAACATCACCCCATGGTCATAGTGTCTGATAACCTGGATCATACAAAACGCACTGTGGTTGCATACGTGGACAGGCTACTTGAAGAAATTCCAACTGAAATAAATGAAGTCAGTGTTTGGTCAGATGGACCAAGTTCGCAATTTAAGAACTCATATATTGCAGCTAGTCTGAAAGTGCTTCAAGAAAAGCATAAACTGCAGGTGATAAAATGGAACTGTTTTTTCACTTCACATGGCAAAGGCCTGGTAGATGGCATGGTTGGCGCTGTGAAGAAGCACGTCAGAACACACGTCTTATCAAGAAAATCTCAAGTTTTCAACGCAGAAAATTTTGTTGAAGTAGCCAGAAAAGTATCATCTGTGAAGATAATTGAAATGCCTTCTGTAGATATAAAAGAAAGAAATCAGAAAATGAAGGTGGATAAAATTTTTGAAATAGCACCTATCATTAGTGGAATCACTAAAATCCATGCCACGTCCCTCAAAAATGAATTGAAAACTTACTTCTTAACAAAGCATAGTACAGTGAAACCTGGTCAAATCGGAACCTGAATAATCCGGAATTGTCTACTTCGGAACAATTTAATGGTCCCAGTGAAATTCCTATGTAGGTATGTGTAATTTTTCCTGAATAAAACGGAAACTGTCCAACGCAGAAACGGAAACTACCTGCTACTGTTCAAAACAGAAACAATATTTTGGGCACACTGCTTTAATGTGAACTATATTTTGAAACAGCGTGTTATTTCAAGGAATATACGAAATAACCCTATATATTACGTAGGTTACTAAGATAAAAGCAAGTTTTCTTTGCAAAATTTTAGAGGTGCGAGGGTGTGTTGGCCTGTCAGTCATAAATTTTACTTGACTAGGCACACGAGTCACTTGAAAGATTTGCAATGCTTCACATTTGTATACTGTCGTAGCTAGACAGAGTGCAAGTGTAGTTATTTCCTGATAAAAAAAAAGTTGCGTAAAATGTGGCATTAACATTAAATGATGAAGTGAAATAACTTTTACTTCAATAGGAAAATTAGAAATTAAGTGTATGTGAAATAATGTTGTAGTTCAGTTGTGGAAAAAACAGATGTGACACTTTAAAAAATAAAGGTCATAATGAGTGAGTGGCTTGCGGCCAATATTGGTGACATAACAGGAACCAGAAAGCAACTGTTCATGTAGAAATAGATGAACTGTTGTGGGAGTGGGTTCTTCATGACCTTTCAAAGAACATGTCAATTTCTGAATCTATTCTACAAAGCAAACCCTTGAACTGGCAAATAAATTAGATAAATCAGAATTCAAGGCTTTTAGTGTATGGGTCCTAGTCCAATTAAATTAATAATGTGCAGTGATATACAATGCAGTATTATAGTGTAGTGTTAGATAATAAATTGAATGAGATTAGTAAACTTTAGTAATGGTGTGTGGATAAGCTTCAGAGCTTCTACCGCGTTGTCTTGGTGTTATTGGCTGATGTAGGACCACGTAGGACCAAGCAGATGCCAGAAGAAGAACCTACAACCTATACTTAGGAACGAGAAACCAGGTCTCCACATGTACGCGGAGTCCCCACCCCCCTTCATCCTGACAACGGGCACGGTATCAAGGTCACTCTTTCGGACCTTATGAGGACCAATATTTAATATGAATTCTCCCCCTTCATATAGACCTCAACCAGATTGGACCACGTAGGACCAATCAGATGCCAGAAGGAGAACCTACCACCTATCACAGCAAGTACCCCCCCCATCATCGAGACTACTATATATATAAGTACTGGCAGACTATTTCCTTATCCAACTGCTCTGAAGATGGCCACAACAGAGCGGTCGAAACGTCAGCCAATAACACCAAGACAACGCGGTAGAAGCCCTGAAGCTTATCCACACACCATGTACACCAGCCGCGGAAGCCTACGCAAACACTAAACTTTAGTAGCGTTTAATGACTAATGAATGAGTTACGATAACATTAATACAGAAAATGAGATTTTAATCGAGATGATTCACCAATGGAATAAGCATCAGAAAGTTGATTTAATATGAGTAGTGTTAAACGGAATATTTTGTACTTTCTGCAGTTTCCGACGTGTCATTTTGTTTTTCATGTATACGGATGATAAAATATTCCGTTTTAATTTCACACCTGAATAATACGAAAACTTGTCCACAACGGAAAAAAAATTAGGACCATGTCACTTCCATCTTGAACAGGTTTCACTGTAATATGTCAAATAACTTGGAAGTACTGATATTACAAAAGATAGACTGTACACAGGATGTCAGAAATGGGAAATGTGTGGAAGTGGAGCTGCAAGGAAAACGCAACATCTCGTATTATGCTGCAATTTGTCAGGCTTCAATCGATGCTGCAGGTGAAGTAAAGGTTGAGTTTTTTAAAAAAGTGGGAGAAAATAAATCACGCTTCAATGTCAATGAGGGAGATACAGTATTTGTGACTAGAGAAGAAATAAAGTGCATTCTTCCAGATCCTGAATTGGAGTGCAGGGGTGACAAAATATATTACTTACTTAGTTACTGGCTTTTAAGGAATCCGGAGGTTCATTGCCGCCCTCACATAAGCCCGCCATCGGTCCCTATCCTGAGCAAGATTACTCCAGTCTCTATCATCATATCCCACCTCCCTCAAATCCATTTTAATAGGCCTATTATCTTCCCATCTAAGTCTCGGCCTCCCTAAAGGTCTTTTCCCCTCCGGCCTCCCAACTAACACTCTATATGCATTTCTGGATTCGCCCATACTTGTTACATGCCCTGCCCATCTCAAACGTCTGGATTTAATGTTCCTAATTATGTCAGGTGAAGAATACAATGCGTGCAATTCTGTGTTCTGTAACTTTCTCCATTCTCCTGTAACTTCATCCCTCTTAGCCCCAGATATTTTCCTAAGCACCTTATTCTCAAACACCCTTAACCTATGTTCCTCTCTCAAAGTGAGAGTCCAAGTTTCACAACCATAAAGAACAACCGGTAATATAACTGTTTTATAAATTCTAACTTTCAGATTTTTTGACAGCAGACTGGATGATAAAAGCTTCTCAACCGAATAATAACACGCATTTCCCATATTTATTCTGTGTTTAATTTCCTCCCAACTATCATTTATATTTGTTACTGTTGCTCAACAAGATATATTATAAATATGAAATGAATATTAATGTTGCTTAAATTTGGTTGTCATATCTACTATGACCTGTTTTCAATATGCAGATATTAGGGCCTATGTACTCATTTGTATTGGATTTATTACATGATAAATAATTGTAAATTAATCATAAGTACCAATCATTTTGTCATGTTGATTATGTAATGTGAGTGACGAAAAACTGTAATGTGAAAGATAAAAATTGCATTTATTAATTTCAGATTTACTCCAATAAATTAAAACTTTTGCTTCAGAATCTTATTAATGTACAGCTGAAAAATTGTGTTTCCAGAACTTTTACAAGAGCAGAGATCTTCATGTTTTCGAATGGTGAAATTTATGACATCTTCCTGTAATGTGATTGACAATAACATTTCAATTTTTTCTCCATTTATTACAACCACTGAATTAAAAGAAAATATATTAAATTGTAGGGAATTGAATGAGGAATAAACATGTTTTATTGATGTTTTAAATTTACTTAGGAAAATAGAATTTATGGCAAAAACAATGTGGGAAAATAGTCAACTTGTAATGCGAGTGACAATGGAATGACCAATCTACATAATAGCAGGCTACTCAATCAACTCACTATAACACCAGAACTTTCGAGAAAAGAAGTAACATAACACTTTTAAATTAACGACGACACACAATGGTTTGAAAATCCAACTTTAGGCTACAACAAAGAACTTCGTAATTAAGATGAGCTTTAAAGCATCCAACGAAAATAAATCAATCAGAGATTTATACTGGGAAGAAAAACGGTGAATTTAAATCCAACACAAAACAATCACCTTAGGCAGTGTGTGTAGATTATAAATTAACAGGTGCTCAAGACATTTAATGGCATTGAAGATAGAGTTCCGTAAATAACAGAAATCAAAGTAAATGTGCGTCAGATAAATGCTTCAATCTGTAATATATATTTATTTTGTGTTTACAAATAAAAGTTTACTTCATCATTCTGAGTTTCGTCACATCTATTTGTTACTGAACAAAGTCTTAATAACTTAATTCAAGACAGTGCCGGTAATCAAATATGGACAAAAAAAAAAGTTTCCTATAATGAAGGCACAATAATTGTTTTAAGTAGGCTATATAGCCTATGCACTATTTCTAACCATTTCATGAAAATTTGTTTCAATGACCAAAATATACAGTAGGCCTACTGTAGTAAGATTCTTGCAGACGTGTTCCTTACGAGCTCTAAAAGTTCAGAAATGTCATTGGAATGTCTACGCACGCACGCACGCACGCACACACACACACACTAAAAAATCGTGTTTTCTATATCAAATATTTCTCA
Organism: Periplaneta americana; assembly: GCF_040183065.1. Taxonomy (NCBI): domain Eukaryota; kingdom Metazoa; phylum Arthropoda; class Insecta; order Blattodea; family Blattidae; genus Periplaneta; species Periplaneta americana. The sequence goes on from NC_091124.1 coordinate 187,609,884, forward strand.
AACCTAACGCCAGTTTAAAACTTTAAATAATGACAATATAACGAACAAGTACATAACAGATGTCGTAACTTTATGACATACCGTCGAGCGGGGTGACTTTGTGCCATTCGCGCATTTCATAAAAAAACGTGACGAAGTAGTCTTTAAAACAGTCACGTAAGGAAGTAGACTTTAAAACCTTGTCACGGTCTTAAAGAATACTTCCACACGTTTTTCGCGAATGGCACAAAGTCACCCCTCGCGACGGTAATGGAGTAGGTTATCATTAACAAAGCCACATATCAAATTATTAATTTTTAACTGATGAACTAGTGGACTTACTCGTGTTAAATATGTAATATTTGTAAACTAGGTACATAATAAAATAAGAAATAATTATGGACGCCTAAATATTTAAATTTTCCAAATTACGGTACCGGTATTTCGAGACTAAATTATCTAATCCATCGCTGGAGTCACAAGATAACATAGACCTATAGTACCGGTAACTATAAGCTCAAACGGCTGAGAAAACATTCAACATTTTATTTCTGGTGGGCATTTGGAGTAAATTTACAATAACAACAAAGAACAAAACATTCAACGTTTTATTTCTGGAGGGAAGGGGGGAAAAATTCACCGAAGGGGGAATCTGGAGTGAATTTATAATAACACCGTACAGAGCGTCGTTAACATGTCATATTATGAAGGTATAGCTATTACAGAGATGGGCTCGTATTCTCACAACCCTTGCAAACGCTCTAGTAATGTGTTTGTGGTATAATTGTCTAATACACATCAGTTCATATTTAATCAGTATTATAAATACATATGGTGGAAAAATTCTTTAGAGTACGTTTTATACAACAGTTAGTACATATTTGACATTTTCATAAACATGTGAACAACTGCGCCATTCGTAGATTGGAGTACACTATATATTATTGATCACCATGGCAACGTTCTAATGACGTCACTATCTGGCGGATTGCCAACCGCTGCGCCTGACATGATATCGATCTAATGTAGGCGTTAGACAACCCGCATCGCGTCAAAGCAACTAACTTCGGCTAATTCAGGACAATCGTAAAATGCAAACCAATTAGCGTCAAGCGTCCAAACTGAGATCTATACATCCATATTGTACATCGCTTAAATTTCAATTAGCTGAACTCAGTGCTAAAATGGAGTAAGACAGATTTAATTTTATGGTCATTCTCAAATTGTGAAGTTGTCATACAAAACAAAGGATCTTCCTAAACGCTTTCGAAATTTGTTAAACCAAAAATGTTAATAAATTTTGGGTAACAAGGAAATTAATTTTCACTTAAAGCAAACGTTATATCAAAACCCAAACCTTACAATATGACTCATAAATTGATATTACAGACGTCGTAACAAAACAAGCAATCTTGTATTTATTCTAATAAATTAAACATATTACTATCTCGGAAAATGTATTTTTAAATAAATATGCTTCAGCCTAGTCCTTAATCGCAATTATAGTTTAATTATACAGATTTCAGAGTAAAAGAATTTCGTCGTGCTATATAAAAATCATCTAATTTACGTATACATAATTATAATCTACTAGGAACCAATAACATAATTTCATTTCCACAGATAAAAATTTGACACAACGCGTAATACCGTACTAAAACACCTTAACGTCAAATTCATTACGTAATTTATTTTCATATATTGTCAAATACGAACATTCCATTTGTTGTGTATATGTAAATTCTACTTTAAAATGCATAAAGGAATTAACGTTATGATTAAATAATTACGTTACATACACACATAATCACGTTCTTCATATACTGTATCATCGACCAACACCCCCTTTTCTACAATAACCGTTTTTCAGCCTATTTAAGAAATAAGCAGGACATACATATGCCCTGATATAAGACAGAATACTTTTATCAATATAATATAACTGCCATTACAAAAGAGGAGCATGCAATACTTAATTATTAATAAATAATCAAGGCACTTACTTTGTCCTACCAATGCTTTAAGCGCCATTTTGATAGACTGTCACTTCTAGTCGAGAGCTGCCAACTTCTGAACACAAAAATATATTTTACAAAATACGAGTTGCTCTTTCTCTGGAACATAAGATATACATATCTTGATTATTTTTATCTGTTGACACGTCATATATTCGTCATACATTCCTTTTGGTGTTTTCAGTACTTTGTAGCATTCACAAGGCGTTTTGTTTATCTTTAAGCAACAAAACTGTATACATTATAATATAATATAATGCAGTGGGGCCAACTTATATGGGCTCGTGGGGTCCGAGCCCACCCAATATAATTTTAAGCTGTAAAACCAATATAATTTGTCGTGTTATCACAGTTTAGTATATACAGTTACGAAACTCGGGATGACTTTTTGCATTTCTCGCGATAGTTGCTAGCCGCTTGGAGGGCTGTAAGTACTAGGAACAATAAATTGTGATCGTGATCTAATATAGGCCGTAGCAGGGTTGCCATACGTACGACTATAGTCGTACGTATGGCAACCCTGCTACTAATTGTACTACGTGCGACCGAACGAAGTCGTACGCAATTTTGTACGACAATTTTACTGAAGGGACAAAATTATTTTGGAATTCACAATGTCGGACTATAATTAGAAAAAAATAACAGTTAATTTGCCCCTTTTCTAGACAGCTTTTCTTCATTCAATATGTCACTGACTAATATCCCTGATCACAAATATATATGCTTTAAAGGGATAAATATGCTTTGAATATCAATATGATGACTACACTTGCCATGCAAATCATAAATTCGTCATCTTGAGCTCCAGGTTTCATGTACAGTGCTGTTATACCAAAGTACGAGTTCAGAGGTCTGCTAACTTCAATATATCTTCAGCAAATCAATGGAGATATTTTTTTATGAATGAAATAGTACCGTGCTAGGATTAATAAATCTAGACGCGTTGACATTTTAGCGCGGTCGCATTTGAGTCGACTGCAGGTGGATTAATTTGATGTAATCATCAGTTGTCGCACTAACTGATATTAAATATCTGCCAGTTATAAAACATAGAGACACCGCCGGCCAAAGATAAAGTTTCTGCTGGCTTTCAATATAATAATGTTGTTTCCGACCAAGCGTACTCATGCATGCTTTACCGTAGAAGTGAGTAAAGTCAATCAGTGAGTGTATAATCGATCATTTGCGATTTTTATTGAAAATTATATATTTTCTCAGTTACTTGTTAAAATTTTGTTATGCTGACTTCATTGCCTGGCATTGCAAATGTAAGCGAGAGGGACAACAAAAAGCCTGCGAATGCCAACAATGGGAACACAGTGTAAGTGAAGTGAAAATTGTTATTTTCAACTTTTTCTCTTAAATGAAAACAAAGTCTTACAAACTATAAATTACTGTATCGTCAGCAGCATAAGGAGACAGGAAGTATACGTAAGTACTTTTCGTTGAGATTGTATCCTGAAATAATAGTTTTGCAGTTCGTAAATGTTAGTATTGAAATTTATTATTTTAAGAGAACTTGTACCTTTGTAGGGTTAAGTCGATCATGCCATCGACCTACTCGAAGCAGATAGAACCAGCAGGAAGAATAAATTGTTCACCGAAATACCTCCAACTAACACTTATAAACAGAAAAGTATCATAGTATAGCTTATATTGATGGGATAGTTGGGAAAGAGGAAGGCGAAATTATGGTGAATTTCTTGCGTAAGAGAAGCACTGCCAAAGGAACGTATTTTGTACACCCCTCTGTACCTAACGATGCGAACAACGTTGTTTCTAAAGTGACAGGAGGAGGGGAAGATTTCAAATAACATCTGACATAAACCTAAGCAATGTTGAATTGCATTTTAGATTATAATTGAAGTGTGGCATTTCATTGTAAATTTTGAATTCTTAAATCTTTTTTTGTTGGTATGTGAAGTATTAAAATGTGTTTCTATGTTTTATAAGTGGCAATTATAGTAAAGTTTGTACAGTGGAGACCTATGAACCTAATTGTATCGAATAGTATGATCACAGTAACAAAAGATACACTATATTATAATGCTATTGGCATATATCGTAGATTGTTATTTTTTACACCCCTTATAACAAATAAAATATATGTAATACACTTAATTTGTTTTTTAAAAACGTAAACAGTGATCGACTTTACTCCGCAATATTTTAAAATCGATCTTAAACTAAAAATTCAATGGCGATCGACTTTACCATATTTAAGCAGGTAACCTCGATCACAAGTAAAAAAATCAGTTTTTTATAGATTGTAATTCAATTCTTGTAACGTGCCTTCGTAAGTGAAGGATATGACGACAAAATGCTATTTTCTGAGGAACTTCGCTCCATTGAATAAAGGCAATATCATAAAAAAAATAGCAAAATTTTGATCGACTATACTCTCCTCTACGGTACCGAAAATGATAGAGTTTATGAAGAAAGGTAATTTGAATGCTAAATGCCATTGTGGATATCAAATATAATTACTAAAATTCTTGATTGGATGAAGAAATGGATGCTGAAATAGGAAAGACTGGAGAATGCTGGGTTTGCAGTGAAAGATCTGTCCTTGGACAGAACACTATGAATGAATGAATATAAATTTATAGGCCTATGAACCACTTTTTATGGATGTTATGTGAAATATATTTGTGCGCACTATCTATAAAATAGTAAAATGATGAATGTACGACAATTTTATGCTAAAGTACGACATTTTTCATAAGTTGGTATGACAATTGCGTTTCATTAATCTGGCAACCCTGGCCGTAAGGCAGACCATGTGACTCGCTTAAACCGATCGCGAAGGGCGGCGCGTTTGAACCATATAAACTAGTTGGAATACATAAAGAGTAACATACTGTATATTTCTCTAAAATGTAGTGTAATTACATTAATAAAATTTAAAAGCGATTATGAAACACTTCAGACATAATTCACTTGCGAGTTAAGGTGTAATATTATTTTTGGTGTGAAAATTACGTTGTATGTATGTGTAATAGTGTAATAGGCCTACCTGCCTTTATTTCGATTAAATATTGCGAAATTCTTGTACATTCATTTATGCACGATTCAATAATTTTCAGTTGCACAGCACGGATATTTAGATATGTTGAAATTATAGGTTATAATATATTTACTGTACCAGTACTTTAATATTCGCATTTATACATTATAATCAAGCATAAACTTACGTATGATAACTTGTAAATGCAATTTGTCTATTTTTCAGTTGTATTTATTAGTTTCTTACGGTACTCCAATCTGAAGTCCGGTTAATGTAATATGTTAGTAGGCTAAACTACCGCTGAGGTAGTTCCTTTGTACTCATACTCCTTGCATAATATACGGATCTGTGACAGGTTAGGTTTGGTTAGTTTAGGGTTTTATTGTGTCTTGCTTATACGATCAACTGGACCTCCACAAAAAATCTCTTGTAAATTCAACGATTTTCACTTCCGAAATCACAGGAACTACCTCAGCGCTAGTTCCACCGCTTTACGAGTGCTACCTTATTGGCCTTCGGACACTTGACTAAAGAACAGCTGTACTGCACTACCGGTATATTGAAATACGGTAACCTATCAGTGCTATTACTAGAGCAACTAGGTTTACAAAGCCTTCAATGCCGTGCCATTATATATGTATGTCATATGGAAATTATAGGTTATGTTTATTATATTTAACTTATATTCCTATATCCGCAATTATACATTATAATTAAGCATAATGTCATGTATGATACCCCGCACATTCAATTTGTCTGTATTTTAATACTACAATTGAGTACTGAATTATTGTATTTATCTACTGCCTAAGAGACGAAGTAAGACAATCGTTCGTACACTAATTTCATAGGAGTGGTATGGTAAATTTTCTATCTACAATTAGGCAAGGTAGATATGCTAAATTAAAATCACAATATAAATTCTTTTTTATTAAACCTCAAAATATATTCCATTCTAAACTTAAAATGTTGATGCGAACAGATTGTTAACATGTAAAATTCCCTTCACATTAAAATAACACAGTTTTGTAATTATTTCTGCAACATATTATGCAACAAAGAGTAAACGGAACTTATGGACGCATTACGCTAAATAAAACTTAGTAATGATACGCAATAAAATTGTGATATAATATTTCACTGAGCTCCATACATTGAAATAGAAAACCTGAACATACGTTATCGTCTGCTAGGGAAAGGGGTCTATGATGAGGCGATAGTAGCGATCCTGGTGGTCAGCACAGTGTTGTGTGGTGGCCCAACATATTACCCAAGCAGCCGCGTAGTCAAGTTTACTTTTCCTTCTTACTGTTTATATTTGATTAAAATACTTATACTTACTTACTGGCTTTTAAGAAACCCGGAGGTTCATTGCCGCCCTCACATAAGCCCGTCATTGGTCCCTATCCTGAGCAAGATTAATCCAGTCTCTACCATCATATCCCACCTCCCTCAAATCCATTTTAATATTATCTTCCCACCTATGTCTCGGGCTCCCTAAAGGTCTTTTTCCCTCGGGCCTCCCAACTAACACTCTATATGCATTTCTGGATTCGCCCATACGTGCTACATGTCCTGCCCATCTCAAACGTCTGGATTTAATGTTCCTAATTATGTCAGGTGAAGAATACAATGCGTCCAGTTCTGCGTTGTGTAACTTTCTCCATTCTCCTGTAACTTCATCCCTCTTAGCCCCAAATATTTTCCTAAGAACCTTATTCTCATACACCCTTAATCTCTGTTCCCCTCTCAAAGTGAGAGTCCAAGTTTCACAACCATACAGAACAACCGGTAATATAACTGTTTTATAAATTCTAACTTTCAGATTTTTTGACAGAAGACTAGATGACAAAAGCTTCTCAACCGAATAATAATACGCATTTCCCATATTTATTCTGCGTTTAATTTCCTCCCGAGTGTCATTTATATTTGTTACTGTTGCTCCAAGATATTTGAATTTTTCCACCTCTTCGAAAGATAAATCTCCAATTTTTATAGTTCCATTTCGTACAATATTCTGGTCACGAGACATAATCATATACTTAGTCTTTTAGGGATTTACTTCCAAACCCTATCGCTTTACTTACTTAAACTAGAATTTCCGTGTTTTCCCTAATCGTTTGTGGATTTTCTCCTAACATATTCAAGTCATCCGCATAGACAAGAAGCTGATGTAACCCATTCAACTCCAAACCATGTCTATTATCCTGAACTTTCCTAATGGCATATTCTAGAGCGAAGTTAAAAAGTAAAGGTGATAGTGCATCTCCCTGCTTTAGCTTGCAGTGAATTGGAAAAGTTAAAATACTTATAATATTACTAATTATAAAAATACATTGGTATTTGGTACCAACTTTTTTTACAAAATCTATAAGATTAGGCCTACTGCAACTACTGCCTAAAATTAAAAATACTATTAAGTATTGGTAAGTTGTGACGAGTTATTCCAGCTTGTTGGGGTAACATGTGGTAATCGTCGACCCAGAAATTCATCAAGAAATTTTGTGCACTTTGATGATTTAGAAAAAAAAAAACGCTGCGAGCCCAGAAAGAGTAGCAAAAAATATATGGCATTCAGGTATACTTGAAGCACTTTGGGACTGCGCTAAATTTAAACAGTGTGCATAGCATTGAACAAAGCTTGTGGAAAAGGCGCCTTAATATTAGCTTGACACCAACTAATGAAGAGGCCATCACTGCACTTCCCTCTGTACGACAAGTTTCTTACTGCAGTTTGAAAAGTCTTGAATATCTCTTAAAAATAAGATCAGAATGTGCTGCCGCTGTTTTGTCCTCACATCACGGAGGCACACAAACCGCTCTACTGTTGGTGACGTAAATCTGGCCCTGTAACGAATTTCACCCACTCCACTTCTAACAGTCCGCAAGCTGTCAACAAACACGTGACAAACCGAGGTAGAAGGTAGAGAAGAGACTGCCCTGCTACTGCTACTATTGATAAAGAAAACATATTACTCACCGGTGAATCATAATGCTGTTGCTTCAATTACATTAGCCTCAGAAACCGTTTTAGCTGTATTTGATAACAGCCATCCCATTAAACTGAACACATTCACCTGTTAAAATATTTTATTTACTATTACATATTACTTGCTTATTTTCTGTTACAAAAAAGGGCGCTGTTTAAAAAAAAACAGCACTATATGAACGATTGGATACACTTAGATAAATCACACGAGAAATGCCGAAATTCACACATTAACCAAAATGACATATTGCAAGAAAGGGATGAATTCGCATTGCATATTTCTGACAACAAAATCAGAAGGAAAATAAGTTTGAAAAGATTTCTGGTAAATTACTACGTGCATTAGTTCGCCGAAATTAACTATTTCATCAAACATTTGTGACCAATGGTAATTAAAACATTATTGGAAACTTAGGACTGCAGTGTCCTAAATGTAATACATCAAATAGCAAATACACATTAAAGCGATCTGAGGGTATTCTGAAAATGACTATAACTACATCTAAATAGTAAATACTAGTTCGCTATTATGTAGTTTAATTAGTAACGGGAAAACGTTTTGCCTATCCAGTCGCAGTCCTTTCAACAGCTGTAAATGAATTAACATACTCCTTTAATAAATTGCGAGTTAATCACACTCTTCAGTAATTTCAAAATTGTTTCGATAAGCTAACTGTAAATTAACAGGAAGTGCCAGCCAGCACTTTGTTGTAAAAATAGAATAAAATAATACTTTTAAGAAGTCGCGTTGTGAAAGTAGCTAGCAATAAATTTTCACAGGAAAGAAGTGTAGGATCCGCAATTACGACAGCGTGTGCTTCACAACTAGGCAGTCCGTGGTTCCATTCCTGACGTGGGGTGAAATTTATCTCTATGCCACAGGACTCGGTAGGTCTTGCACTTGTCCTGTAACGTCTCCACGATGGTCCTGTATTGTGAGAGATATGCCATCCCCTACATCTCGTTGGCTTGTTGAGTCAGTTATGGCGGAGATAAAACAAGACAAAGAAAGAAGTTGTGTACGAAGACCTGCCGAAGGATAGCGAGACTCCCTCGAATCATTAAGAAATGGACAAAGGGCTAAAGTAACGAAGAAGTTCATTACCCGTCATCATGAATAATTATCAAATCAGGCTTGGCATTGAAATCAGATTCCCGCTTTCAAACTAGGCAGAGGGAGTCGGATGTTAACACCGAATGAGTAAGTCCAAGACGACATTTATTATAACTAAAAGCTTGAAACAATTATAAAGAAGAACACACTAACTAAACTAAATTGTTATAACAAAAACTAAAGAGCTAGTAATATATTACAGAACGCGAAAGCGAAAGATCACCAGACCAAATGTTTTCAACATGTACAACACACAGGCAGGCAAGACTGAGGACCTGACCACCTGACAACCATAAACTGACTGACAAACTCTCACTACTGAAGCGTGTGGTGGGTGGGGAGCTATTTTCACCCCTAACTTCTCCAAGTCCTAGGGTCGGATTTACCAGTCACTAACAGTACCACCCTTCCTTCAATCGTATATTGATAAATGAGAGAAAATTGTGATTTATTCGAGACGTCCATTGTCTCATCAGCTAATATGGCAAAAAAATATCATTTTCTGTAATTGCTGTTTAATTTCCTTATTAAGTGCACTGGCAACAGATTCAATTAAATCATTTTGAATACAAATGCCGTTTATAAGGCTTTTCAGAATGTCTCTATTGCGTGTTACCTTTTCGTTATGTAGAATAATACTTTGTTATGTTTGGTCACTTAGCTCAGTTTCAATATGCACAGTTTCAAAAGTCGCGAGTGCGTTAGAAGCACGAATATGTGCAATAGCAACATCATGATCCTGTATTGCTGTAGTTAATTTACTGTATTTAGCTTTACTTTTCAAGTCATTGTTGATTTGCAAATAAGAATTTGTGAAATAAAAACCAAATTAGGAAAGAAGCTACACGTTTCATTTCACTAGAAACAGTACATCCAGGTGTAGACAACTCTCTGGCTTCAGGTTGCCATGGCACCTAAAAATTTTTGTGTGGTGCCTGAATTTTTTTTATTAAGTTCTAACTTTTTCAAGATTTCTGTTTCTTTTATGTTGTTTCGACCAAAATATAATGTTCACAAAAGCAGTCGTAGGAAGAAGTTTAAGTTCGTAAAGTGTTTTATTAATTAATTATAATATTGTTTAATGTATTTGTAGGAAATATAGGGGCTTTGTATTTCAAGTGTACATGTTTTTCCCTCAACATCAGTAAGTCCATCAGGACTTGCTCCTAGTATGCCTGATGAATGAAGCCATAAACCTGTTTCTTGAATATATGGGTAATTTTTAATTAGAACCTTAAAATTTTGAAGTTTTGTATATATCTGTAATGTCAAACATAATTCTTAACAATACAGGTGAACTACCAAAAACAAACTGAAAATTGCTGTCAAGGTACAACATGCTTAACTCCATTGTTCTATATTGCTGCTCTTCTCTAATGTGCTGTTTGACCCCTCTATTTTGACAGCCTCACACCTATGTGGCACTCCAAGAAATCCTTACTATCATGAAAGGGGGTTTCTATTACCAAATGTTGTAAGATGATTTTAAATGTGTTAAAATGCACAATATACAGGGTGATTCACGAGGAAAGGTAAAAAATTTAGGATGTGAATTCTGAAGTCATTCTGAGTAAAAAAGTTCATGTGAATATAGGTCCGTTTTCGAACGGTTACAGAGATATGGCTCTTTGATTTCACAAGAACTTCTGAGATTTCATTGTACTAACTTGCATTTAGAGACAGATAACGGACGAATTTAAAGTTTATATTCACGTATGCCTAATATTCTAGATGTCGGGGTCGATGTTTTCGCACATTTTCAAAGGTACCTCCTTCTGCTTCATTGCACTGTTTTTGCTCGGGCGTGAATCGTGCTCATCGCTCGTTGCACGTAACTGTTCCTTATGCCATATCCAAAATATGGTCGATTAGCGCCTCTCTCGTTTCCCCCTTCCCTTGCTATACCAAGTCTTTCATCCAACCCCATAGACAGTAAATACTCTTCTATATGGTACCTTCCCTTCTGTTCGGAAAGCGTAGTTCATATTCAGCGACGGCACGCAAGGAACTTCCATCGCACAAACCATAAACATACACAATATCGGAGTATTCTGTAGTCGAAAATTTATAAGGCATCTTGAAAAACACAACTTAACACTTCCGATAACTGTACCTGTATAACTACTGTACTGTAGGTAGCTGACTGGACTGCTGTGAACTGATGATAGTGTAGGCTATTTGTGTTATCTGCAGGTTCTGTGTCATTACATCAGACAAGGGCAGGCGATTGGACATTTGTAATGCCCCACCACCCGATTTCTTTCTCTTATCTACATCACTCACAATACAGATTCCAATGTTACGTCATTCATTGCGACCTTGACCTTGTCTAATGTTTCGTCTCACGTCAGCAGCATATGATAACGTCTGATTCACATTGGGGTGATACGTTTTACAAAAAAAAATGCATCTAGCTCGCCATCGTTCGAAAACGAACCTATGTTCATATGAACATTTTCACTCAAAATGGCCTAAGATAACTTATCCTAAATTTTTTATCTTTCCTCGTGAATGACTCTGTATATATCTTTTGTAGCAATTTATTGAATGTAGCAACTGCTGTGGAGGTAAAACAGTTATTTGATTTGCTCAGTCTAACATTTGGTTCTTGCTGTAACTGTGAAATTTAGATCTATTAATATAATTGTTGAGGTTTTTGTTAACACCTAATAAACAGGTTAGTATGCATAGATTTACAACAGTTAACATTTTTTCTCTGATGAATAAATGTCTACAATGTTTATCGTAAGGAAAACCTGTATACTTTTTTTTTTTGAGAATGAGAAATTTGGATACCTAGCTAGCACTGCTATTCGAAAACATAAGATATTACACCCTAGAGAAGTGCATAATGTGAGTTTTGAAGATATGTTTGGGGTATAAGAGGTTTTAAATCTATACTAGTAATAAATCTGTAGCCGAAATTTTTCTGGTAATTTTCGATTTTCCAAAAATAATTGGTCCTAACATATATAATTAACCACCCTGAAACCGAAAATCGCTTTTCTGAAATTTTTGTCTGTCTGTCTGTATGTATGTTTGTTACCTTTTCACGCGATAATGACTGAACGGATTTCAATGAAAATTGGAATATAAATTAAGTTCGTTGTAACTTAGATTTTAGGCTATATGGCATTCAAAATACATTATTTAAAAGGGGGGTTATAAGGGGGCCTGAATTAAATAAATCGAAATATCTCGCTTATTATTGATTTTTGTGAAAAATGTTACATAACAAAAGTTTCTTTAAAAATGATTTCTGATAAGTTTTATTCCTTGAAAAAGTTTGATAGGACTCATATTTAATGAGATAAATGAGTTTTAAAATTAAAATAACTGCCATCTAAGGCCGTGTAATGAATTAAAAAAAAATGACTTCGTCTATAAGGGGCCTTGGACAGCAACAATCGAAAGCTATGAAAGATAGCCTACAGAGAATGTTTCTGTGTTTGTATGAAGTAATATCGGAAGCTAAATTAACCGATTTGTATAATTAATTATTATTTCACCATTGGAAAGTGTAGTTTCTCTAAATGGACATAATGCTATAATGTTATTACAGTAACTTCTGATATAATATATAATATAATATAATATAATATAATATAATATAATATAATATAATATAATATAATATAATATAATAATTAATAAATAATAAAATAGATTAAATAAATTAAAATAACATAAATTAAAGTAACTAAATATAGAAATAAAATAAATTAAAATCAATAAAATAAAATAAATTAAATAATTAATTACTTAAAGATATTGAATAAAATATATTAAATCATATAAATAAATAAATTCAATAAAAATGAATAAATAAAATAAAATAAAAAACAAATAAACTAAATAAATTATATAAAATAAATTAAATCAAATAAATAATATAAATAAATAAATAACACATGAAATAAATTTAAATAAAAAAATTAAATACAATACATTAAAATAAAATAAATAAATTAAAATTAATTACTTAAAATAAGTAAATAAATAAAATAGACTAAATAAACAAATTAAATAAATAAATGAAAATAAATTAAATAAATAAATTAATAAATAATTAAATTAAAATAAATAATCTAAAGTAAATAAAGAAATAAAATAAATTAAATTAAAAAATTGAATATAAATATTTGAATTACAATAAATAAATTAAATTAAATAAGTTAAATAAAATAATAAAAAAAATTAATAAAATAAAATAAATTATATAATTAAATAAATTAAAATTAAATAAATTAACGTAAATAAAATAAATGAAATAAATTAAAGTAAATAATACAAATAAATTAATTAATAAAATATGTAAATAAAATAAAATACATAAATGAAATAATATAAAGAAATTAATAAAATATTTAAATTAAATAAATTAAATATAAAAATTAAATAAATAAATAAAAATTAAAATAAAATAATTTAAAATAAATTAAATTATTAATAAATTAATTAATTATTTAAATAAAATGATCAAAATAAATAAAATAATTAAATACATTAAATTGAATTAATTAAATAATTCATATTAATTAAATTAAAATAAATTAATTAAATTACAATAAATAAATAAAATTAAATAAATTAAAATAAAATAAATAAAACTAAATTAATTCATTAATTAATTAATTAAAATAGATAAATTAATTAAATTAATAAATACAAATAAAATAAACATAATAAATAAATTAAAATAGATAAATAAATCAATCAATTAATTAATTTAAAGAAATTGAATAAAATAAATTTAAAAAATAATAACATGTATAAATAAATTCAATTCAAATAAATAAAATGAAGAAAATAAATAAAATAAATAACATAAATTAAAATAGAATAAATTAGAATAAATAAAGTAAATCAAAATAATGTAAAATAGAATCAATAAAATAAAGTAAAAAATTAAATAAAAATATAACATAAAAAATAAATTAAAATAATTAAAATGAATACATAAATTAATTAAATAAATTAAATTCAATATTTTCAGTAATATAAATTAAATAAATAAAATAGATTATTAAATAATATAAAAAATTACATTGAATTAAAGAAGTTAAATAAAATAAACAAATTACATTAAATTAATAAATAGAATAAACAAATTAATCAAATTAAATGAAATAAAAAATAAACAAATAAAATAAATGAAATAAGTTGAATAAAATAAATGAAATAAATTAATAAAATAAATAAATATACTAAAAAATTTAAAAAATTACTAAATACAATAAATTGAATAAAATTAACTGAATAAATAAAATTAAAATTAATTAATCAAACAAAGTAAGTTAAAATAAATAAATAAAATTAATTAAAACAAAATAAGTTAATATAAATAAAATTAATTAAGGGATATAAATAAAGTGAAATAAACTAAATAAAAAAATAAATAAATAGAATGGATTAATGAAATAGATGAAAATAAGTAAATATTTTGAATTAAAACAAACAAATAAAGTAAATAAATTAATTAAAATAAATAAAATAAAATAAATAAAATAGAATAAATAAATAAAATATTTAATAAAGAAATAAAATAAATAAATAAAATTAAAATAAATGAATTAATTAAAATAGAGTAATTGAGAATAAATACATATAAATAAACTAATTAATTAAAAAAATTAAATACAAATAAATAAATATATATATCAATTTACCGAAAATGACCCTAAGTTACTCCAAATTACACAAAGTTACCCCAAATTACCCCAGGTTATGCCAAAATTATCCCAAGTTATCTCAAATTACCCTAAGTTACCCCAAATTACACCAAATTACCTCAAATTACCCGAAGTTACCCCAAATTACCGAAAGTTACCCCAAATTACCCCGAAGTTAGCCCAAATTACTACGAATTACCCCAAGTTACCCCAAATTACCCCAAGTAACTCCAAATTACACACAGGCTACCCCAAAATTACACCAAATTATCCCAATTTACCCTAAGTTATCCCAAATTACACCAAATTACCTCAAATTACCCGAAGTTACCCCAAATTACCGAAAGTTACCCCAAATTACCCCCAAGTTAGCCCAAATTACCCCAAGTTACCTCAAATTACCCCAAGTAACTCCAAATTACACACAGGCTACCCCAAAATTACACCAAATTACCCCATGTTATCACAAATTAAACCATGTTAACCAAAATTACACCAAATTATCCCAAGTTACCATAAGTTACCCCAAATTACCCCAAAGTTACCCCAAATTATCATAAGTTACCCCAAATTACTCTAATTTACCCCAAATAACCCCACGTTACCCAAATTTACCCAGAATTATCCCAAGATGCCCCAAGTTAGCCCAAATTACCCAAGACACAACTTACACATAGTTACCCCAAATTATCCCATGTTACTCCAAATTACTACAAGTTACCCCAAATTACTCAGAATTACCCCATATTACCCAGAAATTATAAATAATTACAAGTTGCTCCAAATTACCCCAAGTTACCCAAAGTTACCCCAAATTACACCAAGATGCTCCAAGTTATCCCAAATTACCCCATTTCACAACAAATTATCCAAAGTTACACCAAATTACCCCAAGACACTCCAAGTCCCCTAAATTACCCCGTCACAACAAATTACCCAAAGTTATCCCAAATTACACCATGTTACTCCAAATTACCCCAACTTACACCAAATTACCACAAATTACCCCAAGATACCTCAAGAAAACAAATATGATAAAAATTGAAAAAAAAAAAACCTCTCGAAAAGAAATGTTTAAAAAAAGATGAAAAAAAAGAAACAAAAAAATTTAAAAGAAATCATGAAAAAAAAAAATAAAAAGGAACAAAATTGAAAAAAATGTCTATCAGAAAAAGAAAAAAAAATTAACAATAGGAGAAAAGTAAATAAAAAAATGAAAAATTATAGAAAAAATATTTTTAACATTTAAAATCAAAAATAAGTTTTTTTTTATTTGATTTCAATTTTTATTTTTGTTATTCTTTTCATTTTTCAAAACTTCTTTTAATTTTTTTTAATTTATAGATTTTTTTTCCGTTTCATTTTGTGAAACTTTTTTTTTTTTTTTTTTTTCAATATTTGTATAACTTTGTTATTGTATTGTTTTAATTTTTTTCTTATTTTCAATTATTTTTTTTTTCTTATTTTTGGCAGACTTTTTTTAAATTCTGTTTCTTCTTATTTTTTGTCAGGATTTCTTTTAATTTTTTTTCGGTTCCTATTTTCAACTTTTTTTTTAACATTGTTTTTAAAATATTTTTCAATTTTTTTTCCTTATTTTTGTTTTCTTCTATGCTCTTTTTTTATTTTTCAATTTTTTTTTTATACTCTCAACTCTCTTTTTTATTGTTTTTACTTCGTTTAATTTTCTTGTCAAAAATTTGTTTCTGAAATATTAAATTTTTAAATTTTTTTTTTAATTTTTTTTTTTAAGAATTATTTTTTTTAATTTCTTTGTTGATTTTTTCCTTTTTTTCATTTTTTTATTTTTTTTTCAAATTTTTTATTGAAAAAAATTCTTTATTTTCATTTTTCCGTTTTTTTAATTCTTTTAACCGATCAATTTTTGCAATTTTTTTCAATTTTTGCTTATTTTTACATACTTTTTTTTAAACTTTTCAATAATTTGTTTCTTAAATTAATTTTTTGTTCAAAAGCAAAGGTTTTTTTTTTGTCTTTTATTTTTATGGTGATTTGAGTTACGTGATTTGAGCTGGGGTTGTAACGTGAACTAACTTCGGGGAACGTTTATTGTGGGGTAGTTTGGGGTGGGGTAACGTCGAGTAAATTTGAGGTAACTTGGTGTAATTCGGGTAACGTAATGTAATTTGAGGTAACTTAGGGTAACTTTTTGTAATTTGGGGTAATTTGTGTTAATTTGGGGTAACTTGGTGTAATTTGTGGTAACTTGGGGTATTTTGGCGTAACTTGGGGGTAATTTGGAATAGCATGGGGTAATTTTGGGTTATTTCAGGTATCTTGAGGTAATTTGGGGTATCTTGGGACAATTTGTGGTAACTTGGGATAATTTGGAGTAAGTTGGTGAAATTTGGGGCAACCTGGGGTAACTTGTATCTTGGAGTAATGTAGGGTAACTTGGAATGATTTTGGTTTACAGGGTAATTTGTGGTAATTTGGTCAACTTAGTGTCATTTGGGGTAACTTTGGGTAATTTCGGTTAATCTGGGGAAACTTAGGGTAACTGGGGTCATTTGTAGTAAAATGGGGTAACTTGGGGGTAATTTGTAGAAACATGGGGTAATTTGGGGTAACATGAGGTTACTTGGGGTAATTTGGGGTAACATGGGGTAACTTGGGGTATCTTTGTGTATTTTGTTGTGACTTAGGGTAATTTGGGGTAATTTGGAGTATTTTGGGGTAACTTTGGGTATTATATTGTAACTTGGGGTAATATGGGGTAACGTAGGGTATCTTGGAGTAATGTGGGGTAACTTTGGGTAACTTGGTGTAATTTTTTATAATTTGGGAAAATTTGGGTAACTTTGTATAATTTGTGGTAAATTTTTGTGTAATTTGTGGTAACTTGGGGTTATTTGGGCGTAAATTTTAATTTGGGGTAACTTGGTGAAATTTGGAGTAACATGGGGTAATTTACGGTAACTTTGGGTAATTTGGGGTCGCATAGGTCATCTTGGGGTAATTTGGAGTAAATTTGGGGTAACTTGGAGTATTTTGGGGTAATTTGCTGTAACTTTGGGTAATATGTTGTGACTTGGGGTAATTTGGGGTAACTTTGAGTATCTTGGGGTAACTTTGGGTAACTTGGGGTAACTTTGGGTAACTTGGTGTAATTTTTTATAATTTGGGGAAATTTGGGTAACTTTGTGTAATTTGTGGTAACTTTGGGAAATTTGGGCGTAACTTGTAATTTGGGGTAACTTGGTGAAATTTGGCGAAACATGGCGTAATTTAGTGTAGCTTTGGGTAAGTTATTGTGACTTGGAGTAACATGGGGCATCTTGGGTAATTTGGGTAAATTTGGGTAACGTGGGGTAATATGGGATAACTTGGAGTAATTTGGGTTAACTTGAGATAATTTGGGGTAACTTGGGGTAACTTAGGGTAACTTGGGGTAATTTGGAGTAATTTTGGGTCACTTGGTGTAATTTGTGATAACTTGGTGTAATTTGGGTTAATTTGGGCGTAACTTGTGGGTAATTTGCAGTTAGTTGGTATAATTTTGGGTAATTTGGGTTAACTGGGTGTGATTTGGGGTAACATGCTGTAATTTGGGGTAAATTGGGGTAATTTGGTGTAGCTTGTGGTAATTTGTAGTAATTTGGGATAACTGGGGTAACAGTATAATTTGTGGTAACGTGGGGTAATTTGGTGTAACTTGGGGGTAATTTGGAGTAACATGGGGTAATTTGAGGTAACTTGGGGTATCTTGGGATAATTTGGGGTAACTTGGGATAATTTGGGGTAACTTGGGATAATTTTGAGTAAGTTGGTGAAATTTGAGGTAACCTGGGGTAACTTGTATCTTGGAGTAATGTAGGGTAACTTGGAGTGATTTTGGTTTACAGGGTAATTTGTGGTAATTTGGGGTAACTTGGGGTAATTTCGGTTAATCTGGGGAAACTTAGGGTAACTGGGGTCATTTGTGGTAAAATGGGGTAACTTGGGGGTAATTAGGAGAAACATGGGGTAACATGAGGTAACTTGGGGTAATTTGGGGTAACATGAGGTTACTTGGGGTATCTTTGTGTATTTTGTTGTGACTTGGGGTAATTTGGGGTAATATGTTGTGACTTGGGTAATATGGGGTAACTTAGGGCATCTTGGGGTAATGTGGGGTATCTTTGGGTAACTTGGGGTAATGTGGGGTAACTTGGTGTAATTTTTATAATTTGGGGAAATTTGGGTAACTTTGTATAATTTGTGGTAAATTTTTGTGTAATTTGTGGTAACTTGGGGAAATTTGGGCGTAAATTTTAATTTGGGGTAACTTGGTGAAATTTGGAGTAACATGGGGTAATTTACGGTAACTTTGGGTAAGTTGTTGTGACTTGGGATAATTTGGGGTCGCATGGGTCATCTGGGGGTAATTTGGAGTAAATTTGGGTAACGTTGGATAATTTGGGGTAGCTTTGAGTAATTTGGGGTAACTTTGGGTAATATGTTGTGACTTGGGGTAATTTGGGGTAACTTGGAGTATCTTGGGGTAACTTTGGGTAACTTGGTGTAATTTGGGGTAACTTTGGGTAATTTGGGGTAACTTGGTGAAATTTGGAGTAACATGGGGTAACATGGGGCATCTTGGGATAATTTGGGTAACGTGGGGTAATATGGGGTAACTTGGAGTAATTTGGGTTAACTTGAAATAATTTGGGGTAACTTAGATTAACTTGGGGTAATTTTGGGTTACTTGGTGTAATTTGTAATAACTTGGGGTAATTTGGGTTAATTTGGGCTTAACTTGAGGGTAATTTGCAGTTACTTGGTATAATTTTGGGTAATTTGGGTTAACTTGATGTAATTTGGGGTAACATGCTGTAATTTGGGGTAACTTGGGGTAATTTGCTTTGTAGTAATTTGAGATAACTGGGGTAACAGTGTAATTTGCGGTAACGTGGGGTAATTTGGTGTAACTTGGGGGTAATTTGGAGTAACATGGGGTAATTTGAGGTAACTTGGGGTAATTTGGGGTAACTTGGGTTAATTTGGAGTAAGTTGATGTAATTTTGGGTAACCTGGGGTAACTTGGAGTAATGTAGGATAATTTGGAGTAATGTATTGTAACTTGGAGTAATTTGGGGTAACTGGGGGTAATTTGTGGTAATTTGGGGAACTTTGTGTAATTTGGGTTACTTGGGGTAATTTCGGTTAATCTGGGGACACTTAGGGTAACTGGGGTCATTTGTGGTAAAATGGGGTAATGTGGAGTATTTAGGGGTAACTTGGAGTACCTTGGGGTAATTTGACGTAATTTATAAGAACCATATTTAATTTGGGGTAATTCAGGGGAATTTATGGTAAGTTAAGCTAATTTTTTTTAATTTATTGTAACTTAGTTACTTTGTGTAATTTAGGGGAACTTAGTTTAACATAAGATAATTTTGAGGTACATAATGTAATATTGGGAAATTGGGTAATTCAGGATAATTTAGGGTAACTTGGGATCTTTAGCGGAACTTAGGGTGAGTTGGTGATAATTGGGGCAAAATGTGGTAAGTTATTTAAATTTAATTAATTCGCTTATATATTTATTCACTTATTTTGATCAATTACATTATTTATTTACTTGATTGATTCAATTCCTTCCAGTAAACCACTACAGGTTGCCATCGACAAAGAGTACCATGATACAATGCCTTGAGGCTTAGTGATAAATTGTTGTTAGAGTGAAAAATAAACAATTTGAATTATATTGAAACACATGATATTAAACGAAGTAACGTCAAGGAGATGCGAATTAGTCATGGTCCATATGTATGATGCCTGAAAATAGCTATTGAGCCTTTGAGTGCTGCAATTGTTAGATCTCTTAAAATAGTTTTATGCAGGCCAAAAGATTTACAGAAGTCGACGTCGACTAGGAACCGGGGTATGGTCCCACGGGCTCCTATCATTAGTCCCGTAATGACGATGGATTCCAGATGGCATTTGTCCTTATAAAAACTGATGGAAGGTTCATATATATTCCTTTTTCCTCGTGTACTTCTTCTGGCTGGTGTTCGTGCGATTCGAATCTCACAGTAGGGTCTATGATGTAACCTTCAAGAGAGGGAGGTTTAAATGCAATTATGTCGATTCTTCGATTACTGCCCTCACTGGATATGCCGTGTACTTCTTCATATACTGAATAGCCTTTGTTCCTTAAGGCAGTTGCTATTATAGATCTTACTGTATGATGCCGCGTATTTTGTAGAAGTTCACCGTGTGGACAGGCCCCCAGGACATGGGCAAGGGTTTCAACCTCCCTGTCGCAACGTCGACAGAGGTTACTGCCCGAAGACCTGCCAGGTACACTACGCACAGCTGACACGTTCGCATTCATCTTGATCGCTTCCCTCCACTCACTACAGGAAAGACCCTTGTGATTCCGGATCCACTTATTGGCCGGGGTATATTGTTGGTATCAGAGCACGCCTTTGCCTTTATGTTTTTTCTGGCTCCAGTTCTCAAACGCTTTTTCTCATAATACTTGCCGTACCTTTCGCGTATCTACAGTGCCGTACTTATACAAAATATTTGCTGATTCGGTGATATTGAGTGCTGTGAGACTGGATGTAATTTCTTGGAATAATTTCCTTGTAGCATGTAGGAAGGAATTATTGGATTTAAGCAATATCTTACATGCGTTTATATGTTGTAAGTATAATTCCCATGCTGAACAGAATAAACCTAATCCCTTGAATTTTGTGCCTGTATACAACATATCTGTAGGAAGGTCATTAGGCAGTTGCAGTATTTCTTTCAGCACACCCCTTATCATAATATCTGCATCCACTATGAATTTATTAGAAATTTTTTTTTGGAGGCACTGTCTGAAATGGATATATTAGACTAGGACAGATTGAGGTGTTAATGATGTATTTTTGATCCACTTGTAAGTGTGGTGAAGAAATAAGCAATTCTACATTTGTTCTTAGTTTAGACAATGTTGAAAGAGGATCAAAATTAATCTCGTCATAAAAATTGACTCCTAGATAGCGAATGAAGTCACCTCTTTGCAAACCAGCTATTTCATTTCCAAACGAGATGTGGAAATTTTCTTCAAACAGCTGAACCTATTTAATACACATGCCTTCACACTTGTTAATGTTAATATCTAGTCCGATTTCATGGAATTGTTGAACTGCGTGATTGAAGAGTGTTAAAGCAGATTTTTTTTGTCTTTACCAATGATAACAATATCATCTGCGAAGCCCATTACAGTTAATTGATCTTCAGATGGACTTAAGGTATGTGAATACCTCTTTTTGTAAAATGTTTATTACAAATGGTACACTTTATTATGTTTGAAGAATTAACAAAAGATGTGGATGTACATGGATTAACGTCAATTTCATTCATGACAACATTATAATACTGGTTGCCAATGTAAACAGTTCTTTCATGTGGTTATCAATATTTTATATTGGAGAAATAAATATATAAAACTTACATTAATTTTATTCTGATGTATTTAATTTTATCAACTTGTTTATTGATTTACTTATTTACATATTCAAATTAATTTAAATTAATTAAATTAAATTTAACTTCATTTAATTTATATATTTATTCATTTATTTAAATTTTTAAATTTAATGTTATTTTATTTATTTATTTAATTTATTTTATTTATTTATTTTTATTTTATTTATGTATGCACTTATTTATATATAATTTAATTAATTAATTAGTTTACTTATTTATTTGAATTTAAATTAATTCTATTTATTTGTATTCAATTTTATTTATTTATTTATATTTAAATTAATTTAAATTTAATGTTATTTATATTTTATTTAATTAATTTATTTCCTTATTTGATTAATTTATTTATATTTAATTTTATTTATTTATTTATTTTACTAATATTTTATTTATTTATTTATATTTAATTAATTTATTTATATTTAAGTTGTTTAATTCATTTATTTATATATTTATCTTATTTATTTATTTACATTTAATTTGTTTAATTAATAAATTATTTTATTTGTTTATTTATTATTTAATTTAATTTATTTATTTACTTATTTAAATTTAATTTAATGTAATTTATTTATTAATTTATATTTAATCTATTTTATTTATTTATTTATGGAACCACCTCACGTACTCCAATCTCAAACGGCTGGAGAGAGTCAAAGCAGCCTACCTGAAAAGAACGCTCTGCATCTCAAAATACACGCAAAGCAGAATAGCATATATCTTAGCAGACACAACCTACTTCACAGGGGGCATGATGGCAACTCACAGCCTGGTACCAACACCACAAAGCATCAGATTCCTGGAAGACAGGCGACAAACAGCAACAGACATTAACCATAGACTCCTCAGCACCCCAGCGATGACGAACAGCGAATGGAAGGAAGCCAACTACCACCTGCGCCATCTGTACAGCCCATGGACTACATCACCGAATATGCCTAACCAAGGGATAGCACAGCCCACCGACGGATGTCAGTGCACCATATGTGGAGGACCCTGCGATACGTATCACATCATCGAGTGCAAAGAAAGAACATTGACACTGTCCCACTATGCAAATGGTGCTAACTTTACTTAATCGTACTTATGTACACAGTGTATTCAATAAATATATTATTATTATAAATCATTTATCTAATTTATTTATATTTCATTTTTTTATTTATTCATCTATTTTATTTATTTATTTAAATTTAATTTCATTCTATTTAATCATTTATTTATATTTTAATTATTTAATTTATTTAATCAATTAATTTATTTATATTTAATTAGGTTATTTATTTACTTATTTATCTATGTAGTTTATATTTTATTTATTTAATTAATTTAATTTATTTATATACTCATTTTTTTAAATTTTATTTTATTTATCTTTAGTATATTTAATTATATTTAACTTATTTAATTTATTTATATATTTATTTATTTATCAAATTTATTTATATTTAATTAATTCATTTATTTATATAATTTATTTATTTTTTTACTTCCATTTAATTTAATTTATTTATTTCCATTTATTTTTTAATTTATTTCATTTATTAAATTAATAGATTTAAATTTAATTAATTAATTTATTCATTTATTTAATTAATTTAATTATTTATGTATTTATATATAATTATTCATTTATTTATATTTTATTTATTTATTTATATTTAATATACTTAATTTACTTATATATCTAAGTAATTTGTTTTTAATTAATTAATTTATTTATGTATTTATTTGGTTATTTATTTCTTTAATATATAGAATTAATTTATTTTGGTATATTTAGTTATTTAATGTATGTATATATATTGTTTTTAATTAATTTATTTATTTACATATTTATTTTCGTTTGCTTATTTTAATTAATTTTATTCTATTTATTTTGTTAATTAATTAATTTATTTTATTCAATATCATTTATTTACTTATTTAATTTAATTTATGTTATTTAATGTATTTATTTTAATTTAATTAATTAATTTTTTTTAATTATTTATATATTTATTAATTTTATTTACTCTAATTTCTTTTATTTTAAGTTATTTTATTTTAATATATTTTATTTAAATAATTATATTTAATTAATTTTTTTATTTATTATATTTACTTAATTTGTGTATTTATTTTATTTTAATCATTTATTTACTCTATTTTTATTTATTTATTTTTACTTAAAATTTATCTATTTTATTACTTCTTATTCATTTATCTTATTTTATTTATTACAACTTTATTTATTTAATTTACCTTATTTTACTTTATTGTATTCTATTTATGCTTATTTATTTATTTTTATATATTTAATTATTTTATTTAACTTATTTTAATTTCAATATTATTTAATTATTTTAATTAATTAATTTATTTCTTTAAAACTATTTAAATATTAATTTTATTTCAATTTGTTTTATTTATTTTATTTTAATTATCTAGATAATTTAATCATTTATTTTATTCAACTTAATTTATTTATTTCAATTTAATTTATATTCTTATTTTATTTCTTTCTATAATTTATCTTATTTATTCATTTGTATTTATTTATTTATTCTATTTTATTAATAAATATAATTATTTATTCTATTTTATTTATTTTAATTTATTTTATTTTATTGATTATATTTAATTTGTATCATTTATTCTAATTATTTTAATTAAATCATTTTGGTTTATTTATTTTTATTTATTTAAATTTATTTATTTTAGTTTATTTCTTTATTTTAATTAAATTAATTTACTTATTTTACTTTTCATTTTATTAATTTACTTCATTTATTTATTTATTTATATTTTAATTTAATTTATTCATTTATTTTAATTTTATTTACTTATTTCATTTATTTATTTAAATAATTTTATTCAATTTATAGTATTTATTTATCTTACTTTTAAGTTTCATTTTTATTCAATTTATTTTATTTTAAGTTCCTTATTTAATTTATTTTATTTAATATAGTTTATTTAATTTTGTTTATTTTATTTACTTATTTTATTTGTTATTAATTTACTTATTTTATTTACATATTTAATTTATTGTCTTAATATCTTTAATTTAATATATTTAATTAATTTATTTATTCTATTTACTTAATGTATTTTTTATTTCATTTTAATTTATTTATTTCATTTCATTTATTTTAATTAATTTAATTTTAATTTATTTATTTATATAATTTATTTTATTTTTATTTTATTTATTTATTTAATATATTTATTTATTTTAATTAATTTATTTATTTTAATTTAATTATTTATATTTTATTTATTTTAATTTAATTTATTTACTTATTTTATTTATTTATTTATTTTATTTTTATTTACTTAAGTTATTTTTTTTCTTTATTGTGCCAAAATAGCATGTTTGACTACTTAATTTATTTATTTTATTTCATTTATTATTTACTTTATTTATTTATTTGATTTATATATATATATGTACTTTAATTTATTTTATTATAATCTATTTATTTAATTTAATTCAATTAATTAATTTAATTATTTTATTCATTTATTATTTTTATTTATTCATTTTATTTCTTGATTTATTTAATTTAGTTAATTAACTGAATTTAATTAAGCAATATATTTATTTTATTTTAATTTATTTAATTAAATTTATTTAGTTTATTTAATTAAGTAATTTAATTATATATTTATTTTATTTTTTATTCAAATTATTTATTTAATTTAATTTATATATTTTATTTTATTTTATTTTATTTATTTCATTTATTTAAATGATTTACTTTATTGATTTAATTTAATTTATTTTTTTATCTATTTTTTAATTTAATTTCTTTTATTTATTTAATTACTTTAATTTATTTAATATAATTTAATATATTTATTTTATCTATTTAATACCTTATTTAATTAATTAATTTATTTACTTATTTATTTAATTTATTCAATCAATTTATTTATTAATTTATTTAGTTTTACTTATTTATTTAATTTAATTAATTCAATACATTAATTAATTAATTTTTTGATTTGTATTAATTAATTTCATTTTATTTATTCATTTATTTTATTTTTTTTAATCTACTTATTTTACTTTATTGATTTATTTATTTTATTTAGATTATTATTTTTTTATTTTAATTCATTAATTTTATTTATTTATATATTTAAATTATTTAATTTAATTTACATAATGTATTTAATTTATTTATTTTATTTTATTAATTAATTTATTATTTATTGCATTGTATTTATTTAATATAATTTATTTAGTTTATTTTATTTATTTACTTATTTGTTTATTTAATTAATTTAATTTATTTAACTTAATTTATTTTATTTATTTAATTTGCTTATTTCATTTATTTATTTAAATTATTTTATTTTATTTAATTCACTCACTTATTTAGTTATTTTATTGTATTTATTTAGTTTATTTCATTTATTTACTTATTTGTTCAGTTATTTAATTTATTTATTTTATTTTATTTATTTATTTCATTTAAGTTATTTAATATATTTAATTTATGTAATATATTTATTTATATTTGATTTTATTTTAATTATTTATTTACTTATTCATTTATATATTTATTTATATTTAATTTTATTTAATTAATTTATTTACATTTAATTTTATTTATTTATATTTAATTATTTTCTTTGATTTATTTATTTATATTTAATTTGATTCATTTATTTATTTTATATGTATTTTTGTTTATTTATATTTAATTGTTTTTATTTTATTTATTGATTAATTGATTTATTTATATTTAATTTCATTTAATTTATCTATTTTTGCATTTATTTATATTCAATTTTATCTTAATAACCTTTTTTGTTTATATTTGTGTTAAATTTATTTATTTATATTTAATTTTATTTAACTGATTTATTGATTTGATTTAATTTCTTCCCGTAACCACTACAGGTTGCCATCGACAAAGAGTACCACGACAGACAGACAGACAGACAGAGACATAGATAGTTTATTTTATTTTAATTTATTTAATTAATTCATTTAATTAATTAATTAAATTATTTTATTTAATTCATTTACTTAATTAATTTAATTAAATTTATTTAGTTTATTTAATTAAGTGATTTAATTATTTATTCATTTATTTGTTTATTTTACTTTATTTATTTTATTTAATTTATCTAATTATTTAATTTATTTACATATTTATTAATTTTATTTTATTTAATGTATTTATTTTATCTATTTAATAATTTATTTAATTAATTTATTTATTTAATTTTATTTAGTTACTTATTTAATTTAATTTATTTAATTCAATACATTAATTAATTAATTTTTTAATTTTATTAATTAATTTCATTTTATTTATTTAGAATACCGTAAAAATGTGGACATATTGCAGGAACTAAAAATGGATCCTATAGTTAATATTGTTCAACAATATCGACTTCAGTGGAAAAAACATGTCGAAAGGATGGATCGCACTAGATGGCCTAAACAGATTCTTACTTATGTACCAAGAGGAGTGTCATTTACAGCAATAGTGAATAGCATGTCTGACCTTGAAACGAGAGGTCCCGGGTTCAAATCCTGTTCGGGACAAGTTAACTGTTTGAAATTTTTTACGGGGTTTTCTCTCAACCCAGTAAGAGCAAAAGCTGGGTAGCTTTCGGCGCTGGACTTGTAGCCTACTCATTTCACTGGCATTACCACCTTCATCTCACTCAGATGCTAGATAATGATCACATCTTCAATTAAAAGTTATTTATTATTTTTTATTGTAATTATTTACAAGACTATAAACAGTGAGTTCATTATGTCCCTTTTCACACTGCGTATTGTGATATTTCTCTCTGTGATATTAACATTTTATATAATGAAAAATAAAATTAGTTAGAATCAGTGTCTGCAGCTTCACGCACGTGCTGGCCCTTTCAATTAGTCTTGGGGGACTTCAAATTGTTGCAGCACCAAAATAAGTACGGATTTAGAAAACTGAAACATTGCTCTTGAATGTCGCTTCATGTGTGCAAAGAATATTGTGATGAGATGAAACCAACGGTTTTTATGTGACAATCAATTGTAGAAAACCACAAGACTCTGAACATCATCTCATTCAAGCTGCTGGTGCATGGTGATGTGGTAAGGACGGTATTTACTGCCGTTCAGAACCCTCCACACCGTTGTCTGACTAATATCAGATTCCCCAGCAATTCTCCTGGTCGAGTCGTGAGGATTGACAAGAACGGCAGCAGATCTCTCGTCTGTCACATCTATTTTGACTATGGTTAGGCTGCAGCTGTCCAGTTGCTGTACACGAGCGGCAAGATTGACGAGTACTTTGCGATTACAGATGCTGGGCAGCCCGGAAGTTTCTACGAGATTCACCCACTATCACCAACATAACAAAACTTTCTTGAGTTGTGTAAACCATTAGTTTGTAGTACGTAGTAGGTATTTGTAATCATTCTTAACTTTTAGATATTTATTTTATTAGTCACAAAAGTAATTGCATAACTCGAAAAATGTACTTATGTAGGTACAGAGAAAACAAAATACTTTCTTCTTAATGTAGGCCTACATTGTTTGGCAATTCCATCTGAGCTTATTACCTGGCTAAGTGCACTGGCCGTACTGTATTGTGGTGACTAAAGGAAACGCTGCTGTGCGAGCAAAGGGAAGGGGTAGTTTACTTATATTCACCCCTGGACGGTGCTGCCGGCCACCAGGTCTATACTCAGCCAGGTAATTGTGTGTGTGTACTGTGTTAGCATTAAATGAAATAATCTTGTTTATATTTTCTTCTTGTAACATTTCTCAATATTAATGATTACCTTCTCGTACGAAAGTTGTTTGTTTTCAAGAGCTCTATCAAATGCTATGCTATTTGACCTGACTCCCATTTGAAATTTGAAAGTGATACGCCACTGACCCTACTTCCTGTTAGGGCTCATTGATGAAATCAAGCTCAAGTGAAAGTTCACATGTTCTTTAGTTATAAATACTTTTGTCTCGAAAATTTTAATGAACTAGTTTCCGAAATAAATGACTTAAGTGTGGTCGGAATCACCCATTGCATTTTCGTACGTTTTCTCATTGAAAGAGTAGGAATTAATAAAAAAATTTCCTATGAAAGTTGTTTGTTTTGAAGAGCTCTATCAAATGGTACTCTGTTTGACCCCGACTCCCATTCGAAATTTTAAAGTGATACGCCACTGACCCTACTTCCTGTTAGGCCTCATTGATGAAATCAAGCTCAAGTGAAAGTTCACATGTGGTTTAGTTTAAATATTTTTGTCTCGGAAAATTTTAATGCACTAGTTTTCGAAATAAATGATTGTTACAGGTGGTCTGAATCACCCTGTATAGGCCTAAGTATATTTTAATACTATACATGTTTCTGTATCCCAAAACATTGCATTCATTACATGAATTTTGATCCCTTCTACAAGAGTAAAAATTAAAGAATATTTTTAAATAGCGTAATTCAGAAAGAAGAATGTATGATGTAATGTGAAAGAATAAATTAAGTGAGTCTGATTAAATTAACGAAAGAATACAATTTAAAGACGAAATACCAGCACTGTACTCGTGGGACTACAGATCCAAATTTCTATGACTAGAAATTGTAAATCCTTAATTGTATGACATTACATTGCTTCTACTCACTGTTATGCATAATGTGATTTTATAGCAGTGAAAAAGCTGAAAAATAATAAACTTTGGAAATTTAGTTATAAATCTGTTGAATTCTAACAAAACTCTAGCAAAGTCACATAAAATAATCAGTAATCGATTTATTAGTTCACATTTCAGATTACCAGGAAACAATTGGCATTCATACAGTCCTCTTTGTAGATTGAAAACTCAAAAAAGTTTCATATCCATTGTTCAAGAATTAAAACAGAAAATCAATATCCCGAATTTATAAGAAAACTTACAAATTAAACCAAACCCTTTAACTCTATTAAATATAGAATATAATCTAAATTTAACAGAAGAAATACTGAAATCAGAAGTAAACACTGAAATACTGAAACAATTGTCTTTAGAGACAATTAATATTAGATACCCTCCACAGAACTGGCTTCATTTATACACCGACAGATCCTTGATCTCCAGAGAACAAGGTGCAGGTGCAGGTGTTACATGCTGTCTCTTCTCACTTTATAGATCTCTTGGATATGGAACAACAAGTTTTGATGGAGAAATCATTGCAATAAGTGAATGTCTCAGGAATCTTCTATGCTACATCAATAAATTTAGGAATGCAGTTATATTGTCAGACTCCAAAGCAGCTATTCTATCAATAGTCTCAAAACACACACCTTCATCTCAAACAGCAGAAATAACTAAAATGCTCACTCAATAAAAGAATTGTATTCCAATGGATACCATCCCATTGTGGAATTCTGGGAAACGAGAATGCGGATGCTTTAGCAAAGAAGGGCAGCACTGCTACTTACAGACCTGTTACTAAATCTACGTATTACTCTGTGAAAAGATTTATTAAATCTACATACTTAGACTTCAACAAACAAAATTAGATAACTCAATCCCAAGGGAAAAAATGGAACTCTCTGCATCAAAATCCACAGTTAATTCCCGATTTACCACGAAAATCGTCTGTAGCTGCATTTAGATTGGCAACAGGCCATGATTGTTTGGCCAAACACCTGCACAGAATTGGAATATATCAGTTCCCTAACTGCCCATTGTGCAACTCAAACCAAGAAATGGATTCGGAACACCTCAAAATCTGTGCTTCAGTGGCTAGTCATGATAATATCTTTGAAAAATATTGGAGTGCAGGAGGTCAAATGACTTTATTGTCAAACGCCTGGCATTAGAAAACAACAACAACATTTCTGGTTACATTAGTCATCCAAATTAATCTGAATTAATATGAAAAGTTTACAAGTAAATATGATGAAAGTACAATAATAATTTTTACAGTCCTTATGTACATTATTCTTAATAAAGCAGTCTGCATTGTTATATAATCAAGATCATACATCATACATCCACTGGTTTAGTTGCACGTGAACGCATCACAATGCCATTCCGAAAAATAAAAGTGTATGCATATCGGAACGTGAGGATGCCAAACTTGACACCCAGTACGAGTTCATTTGGCGATTGCAAAATTGATCAGCATAGTTCCTGCAAATATTCCTTCCAACTAAATCACTACATGCTTCAATACTTACTGGTATTGTGATGCAGACATTTCAGTTCGCACTTCCAGTACCTCGAAAATTGTGATTTGTGTATTTCCTAGTAAAATACTGCTGTAAAATACTTGAACAAAGAGGCACCAAAACCTTTGATAATGTACTATTTCGTTATTAGAATTTCATACTTCCAACTAGTAAAACAGCGTTGGAAATAATTTACAAAACTAATATGTGATTTTCGACACACGACAATATTTCACTAGATGTGTGAATTACAATATGATGTACATTAGCAATACCTTTTCCAGTCTTTATCTAAGCGAATTCAACGTTTCTCTTACTGGTATGAAATTTAGTGCATCTTTTCCAAAAATATAATATTTTCAAAAAGAGGAATGTGTGTGAAGAAAACTATGAATCACTATATTACAGAGATAATGTATTAATCAGACAGTGCAGAGGATTTTACTGAACGTTAAGCATATGTCAGTTGCAGGGGGTCTCTCCCTCTGTATGCCGGGAACATGACGTCTTGTCACTGTGTAGGGACCGAAAATCCGCTGTCTGGTCGCGACATACAGACGGAATGATCAAATGATATGAAATCTAAAAATATTATGGTAACAGTTATAATGAGAACTGATGTGAATGAAATTAATAATGTATAGTCAGTGGCGACTTGCTTTATTGAACATATAACAGAGCATCATCTCCTTAAATCGAATCAATCTTACTAATGTTAATAGAATACACACCAACTTATGCTACACATTACGTAAGTCTTTGAAAGACACTAGAAGAGCAAGTGCAATTGTGTAGTTCTCTCAGAGGCTCAGTTCAAATGTGCCATATTCTTCTATTCCAGTCCCTAAGCAGAACAGAATGAATGTTACCTACTGACATTAAGCGGATGATGATTCAACACCAGACATTTAATTCCTTGGTCATGTTAGGATGGCACCAGACCATCACTTGACACAAACATAAGATAAAGAATACATTCCAGGTTATTGTGCAACTAGTTCAGAGTTGATATCCATAGTGATATTCCCCAGATACAGCGAAAAAAACAAACACAATAATAATGATAATAATAATATGAATTTATTTTTGTCGCTGATATGGTACGCAGGTATTGAGTACAACAGGTTCCTGAATAAGGATTGCAGCTGTTTGAGTTTTAAAATTTCTAATTGTTCAACAAGAGTTCGCAAAACAATCCAAACTATTGAAATTATGAATTGGATATATACAAATTGTCGTTTTTCTATTATTATTATTACTAGCCGTACCCATGCGCTCCGCTGCACCCGTTAGAAATAAATATAAAGTAATTACACAATTAAAACAGGACATTTGATCCAGGGAACATTCGTGTTTGATAGGAGGATAAATCGTTTAATATGTTACTTAATTTAAATTGCATCCAAATAATTAAAATGCGATCATTTTGGTCCAGAGATACTCACTTGGTGAATGACAATTCCTTTAACATGTTTCTTAATTTTTATTACATGCAACCATAGTTTAATGAAGATTGACATCATTTAGATTTAATGTGTATATTTTATTTTACTTGTTATAGGTTTCCATTGAATTATGGTAATAACTTAATTTTAACCCTTGTTTTCTACGTATTCAGTAAATGGCGCTTGGCCCACTATGGTACTGAACCCTTCAAATAACTTAAATTATATTATATAATATTACATATTATATTATATTATATTATATTATATTATATTATATTATATCAGAAGTTACTGTAATAACATTATAGCATTATGTCCATCTAGAGAAACTACACTTTCCAGTGGTGAAATAATAATTAATTATACAAATCGGTTAATTTAGCTTCTGATATTACTTCATACAAACACAGAAACATTCTCTGTAGGGTATGTTTCATAGCTTTCGATTGTTGCTGTCCAAGGCCCCTTATAGACGAAATCATTTGTTTTTTTAATTCATTACCTTAGATGGCAGTTTTTTTATTTTAAAACTCATTTATCTCATTAAATATCAGTCCTATCAAAATTTTTCAAGGAATAAAACTTATCGCAAATTATTTTTAAAGAAACTTTTGTTATGTAACATTTGTCACAAAAATCAATAATAAGCGAGATATTTCGATTTATTTAATTCAGGCCCCCTTATAACCCCCTTTTAAATAATGTATTTTGAATGCCATATAGCCTAAAATCTAAGTTACAACGAACTTAATTTATATTCCAATTTTCATCGAAATCCGTTCAGCCATTATCGCGTGAAAAGGTAACAAACATACAGACAGACATACAAACAAAAATTTCAAAAAAGCGATTTTCGGTTTCAGGGTGGTTAATTATATATGTTAGGACCAATTATTTTTGGAAAATCGAAAATTACCAGAAAAATTTCGGCTACAGATTTATTATTAGTAATAGATTATTATTATTATTATTATTATTGATGCACTACCGAATTTCTGACCACAAGATGCCACTGACAAAGAATTTATCATAGCAATAAACACAATTTAAGAAACACATTACCAGTACGATCAATTTCTCAAATTCCATAAGATGCTATATATTATGATATACAATAATGACAAGAGATTCCATATGAATGTGAAATGTTCCAGAAATACGTTAAACATAATGAATATGAAGCTTTAATGAGGAAATTGCTTCAGGAAAAAAATGTCAAAATTTATGAATGGGAGTAGCCCCTAATGTTATCAGTCTTATACAGAAGTGTATGTATGAATGAATTTGAGGAACCTTATTTCAAAATAAACTTTACCCTCTGAATCTCTTTTCGGCTGTTCAGATGTGAAAGTTATTCTTGGTGCTAGGGGATATGTTACAATTCTGGCTGACAAGAACAAACACTTTTTTCACAAAAAGATGATGGACAATTTTATTGAGAACCCTAGGACCAACTTTTCCAACACTGTCTTTGTCCTTCACAGATTTTATTTTAACCCATTATGAGTTTGTGGTAACACAAAATTACACCATTGGAAACATTTTTCAAGCTCCCTTTCAAAATTCTGTACATTTTTGCAAAATTATCCACGGATCTAAGTAAAAGAGATTTCAAGCTTTAAAATGATGTATTACACAATTGTCTTTCACTCATTTTATGTCTGGTCTCTTCTGACTGTGGCTTCACCCCTAGCCAAAAGTGCCGTCGTTTTGGTAGTGCCGGTTATTTGGGTGCTGGATATGAGGTATTTTACTGTATATAGATACAAGCTTAGATTAGATTAGGATAGATGGGATGGATTGGATATATCAGACAGACAAGCAGATATATATATATACAGATATAGGTGGACGGGCAGGCAGGCAGGCAGGCAGATAACAAGAGAGAGGGGGAAAGTGAGTGAAGAGTTCTATACTAAGTTTAGTTAATATCTAAAAGATACATTATGTTGCAATATTTAGTTTTATTCATAACACCGTTCTGCATGGATTTTGTTGTTTTGAAATAAATGAGCGTTTCTGATTCACAATTTCACACTGATTGCAAAAATTAAATCCGTTTTCGCATACCACGTCAGAATATTTTACAATTCAAAATTTTATGTTTTCAATATTTTTCGTAATATAGTAATATTACAGTGTGCTTGTCGTTTGTTAAAAAGGCACAACTTTAAACTTTATTACTTAAAATGTGACATAATATATTTTATTATGTTTGTATTTGATATTTATTAAAATCTACTGACTGTATCCGCCCTTAGGGGATGTACAAAATTGTACCCTTTCCCTTAAAATGAACCGAAGTTAAGACATCCGTTGTTTATTCTTGGAGATTTTTGTCTGTCTGCACCCAACGTTATCTATAGACAGGATGTTGAAATGTTTAGTGTCTCAGGTCATAAAAAATTGTGAAGGAAATATTTACTCTTAGAGATTGCTATTAAAACTAACAATGAATTAGAGAAATGACAGAGGGTCCCTGTATATATATTTATTTATGGAAGTGCAATCCAGCTTATGAGGCTACAGATTTCCTTACTGAGATAATAAACCTATCCCGTTTTAAAAGTTTCAAAATTAGAGGTTCAATTTTGTGTTGTTGGTTGTCGTGTAAAAGTGAAGTGTGTAAGTTCTCATTTTTCTGCGAGAGTACAACATAATAGTGTTGTTTCATAGAAATGTCGAAACGTGATTGTGTAAATGATCCAAATTTGTTTTGCTATTTATGTGGGTCATATACGTTAGTAAAACAGAGACAGAATATAACAACTTTTGTAAAGAATAGTTACTTTCAATATTTTGACACTAAGTTAGGAGACCAGGACAAATCCTGGTGCCCCCATAAAGTATGTCGTAATTGTGTTGAGTTGAGAAGTTGGAAAAATGGAAAAAGGAAGTCATTGCCCTGTGATTTGGAGGGAACCTGTTATTTTTGTACAGTTAAGGTAGCTGGATATACTGCTAAAAACAAGAAAGATATTCTATATCCTAACATTCCCTCTGCCATTCGGCCCGTACCTCATGGTCCTGATATTCCCGTTCCGCTACCCCCTGAATCAGATACATTGCCATCTGGTTCCAGAAGCACTGAAACTGAATCTCCAGTGGATCATACTTATGAACCAGGCAATACTGGTGATGATAGATGTTTTAATCAAAGTGAGCTTAATGATTTAGTGAGGGATTTAAATTTGCCTAAAGAATCAGCAGAACTATTAGGTTCTGAGTTAAAAGAAAAGAAAGTATTGGCTGAAGGTACATATTTTTCATGGTACTGGCATCGTCAGAAGGAACTTGTCCCTTTTTTTTTTTTTTTTTGCTGAAGAAGAAAATTAAGTGTATTTCCAAGACACCCTTGCCATCTTAAAATTTTATAACATAAACTATAATTCCAAAGAGTGGAGGTTCTTCATAGATTCTTCTCAGAAAAGTCTTAAACGTGTTTTGCTTCATAATGGAAACATTGCGGACTATTGCTGGATATTAAAAAGGGACTGCTCTGAACAACATGCAAGGAGGTCAAAGAGGAGAAAATTTGAAGTGCAATATTGAGGTAAGGTTATGAAAGTGCTTATAATTAATAATTAATATTAATTAATGATAAATTAGTGACAAATAGCAAATTGTGGCCTAGTTTTTCTCACAAAAGTCTTGTTGAAAATAATTTTTATGACGTTTCACAAAGCTATAATTTCATTTCTAGTTATTCATGAATTGTCTGAAAACCTGACGTGATGGGGAAAAATGGAGATTATTTTCGAATTCAGTTCTGAAATGCAGAGTGGTGTAATCATTCTTATAACTTTCAACATGTCTTAATGAATTCCTCACGATTTGTCAATAATTATGCAGCTCATTTATCGTCTTGGATAATCGGAAGTAAGACATTATAAAATTGTAGCTGTACTTTTTTTTATTTATTACAATTACAGTATTCTGTTAAATACAAAGTTCCATTCTTTTACTTTAATTACACATTTCAATCCTCTTCAAAACTGTGAAAAGGAATACTTCAGGAACAGATTGAACATCCCTGTTCCACCCATCACTGGCTGTCCAACCATCAGACGGCTTGTAGGCGACTGCAAGTCATCTCGTTTTCCTGCAAAATGAAAGTATTCATAATTATACAACTAACATTAATATACTGTATGTGGTAAAAACATCAGTACAATACAGTAACCTCTAGTACTGATGATAATCAAGGAAATAATTAATTGTAGAAACTATTAACAGATTATGATGGTTAATAATTGGTAGGCCCACTTTGTACTTCAGATAGAGATACAGCAGAACTCTATTATCCGTGCTAATGAAGGGAGTGACTAAATGGTTAATCCATATCATAAAATTTAAGAGACATGATGAGAACCGATAAGCTAATACAGTGAATTGGATCCGTCTATGCTTATCTACATAACAAATAATAAAGTTTTCGCGCAGGCTTCTGCGGCTGGTGTACATGGTGTGTGGATAAGCTTCGGGGATTCTACAGCCACCAACACCAAAACAACGCGGTGGAAGCCCCGAAGCTTATCCACACACCAAATAATAAAGTTATTTGTCACATTTTATTAGCTTGAACATTTTCGGCTCCAAGGAGCCATCTTCAGAAAATTATGCCTGAGAAAACATATAAATAAGAACGATGAAAGAGTAATGGAACGGAGAAAAATTCTCTCCAGCGCCGGGATTTGAACCCGGGTTTTCAGCTCTACGTGCTGATGCTTTATCCACTAAGCCACACCGGATACAACTCCGATGCCGGTTAGAATCGTCTCAGATTAAGCTCCAACTCTTGGGTTCCCTCTAGTGGCCGCCCTCTGCACTACGTCATAGATGTCTATGAACGCATGACCGAAGTCCACACATGTGCTGAGGTGCACTCGATATGAGTGACTAGTTGGCCAGGATCCGACGGAATAAGCGCCGTCCAGTGTGGCTTAGTGGATAAAGCATCAGCATGTAGAGCTGAAAACCCGGGTTCAAATCCCAGCGCCGGAGAGAATTTTTCTCCGTTCCATTACTCTTTCATCGTATGATGACGCAGAATATCTGCATGGAAATATCATATGTACTTCGGTACATTAAAATAATATATATAAATAAGGGTTGGTACATACGTGTTATGTGATACAATGTGAGCAATAAGCAAGTTATGAGCCTCTGCTATAAACAATTATGAACTCCAAAGTGATTAAAAAGTAGTTAAAATAGGATAAAAGCTTATATAAGCTGTGATCAATAAAATATTAAAATAGAAAATGTTGTTCTGATTATAATTTGCTGAACCATCTCAGACAAAGGCTCCAGTATGTTGTCTTGAATGGAGACAATTCAACTGTAATACGGAATAAAATGTGGACCAAAATAATACATGCATAATAGGAAATTACAAACTAATAACAATGTTGAATCCTATACAAGCTTAATATAATAACATTAATATAATATCTGGTTACAAGCTTCGCGTACCGAATTATGGACGGAACAGTTGCTATTAATCTGAGTAATGTTTAGGAAATGATTTAAGCGGGGTTTAATAAGTTATAAAATAATTATTAATATGTCTAAACAGCGTTATCTTGGGTTATAATAAATGAACAAACTTACAATCGTGTGTGTAGTAACGGTGCTTCCGAAGTCTATGATGGTAGAGAGCCAACTGTTGGGTGCGCTTCGTAACAGGTATTACTAAGCTTAGGTAACAGCTGACGGTGGAAGGGGGGGGGGAGGTTGGTTATAGGCTGACAAGCAGGCACGTGGGTTGTGTATTCAGATTGAAAAGTGGGATACGCAGATTGGGACCTTGTTCATTCAAAAGCGATATGCCTAAATTAGATGCCCAGGCTATAATAATAATAATAATAATAATGATTTATTTTAGCTGGCAGAGTTAAGGCCGTAAGGCCTTCTCTTCCACACAACCAGCAAAAAGTGTATATACATATGCATGAACTTACAAAGAATTCAACAATTTGATTTAGATGAGAGTTACATGTATACAAGAGTTATTTACGAATTAAACAACAAAATACTATGAACTATTAATTAAACACTGAAATAAACTGGGTAGCAGAATTAAACTAAAATACATAGAATGTTAATATATTTCAAATTATGTTAGATAATAGAAAGAGATTATTATGAGACAATTTTGAAAATGCAGCACAATCAGGATGATGTCTAAAGAAAAAAAGCAACAGTGTAGTCAGTAATATTTTAAATCAGTATGATTGGAGTGAAATGCTAATAAGGTTATCTTTTAAGCTGTTCTTAAAGGTGTTTGTTGTCTTGCAGCCCCTAATACTTTGTGACAAGGAATTCCATTGACGCGAGGTGGATATTGTAAAAGATGAGGAATAACAAGATGTTCTATGAAGAGGTATATTTAGCGTGCCACAGATAAGTGATCTGGTATTTACGTCGTGGTTAGAGTATAGATAAGAGAAACGAGACGAAAAGGCTATATGAAAGTCTTCGGCTGCATTGATGTATGTGCTAGGGAGAATAATGTGCAAAGCCTCATTTATATTGGTTAATTCATGGCCTCACTCCATCAGATGGGTGCCGAACTTAGACTTTCTCCTGTTATGCTTAAAGTCGGCAACATGTTCGCTGTACCTTGTTCTAAAGTTTCTACGAGTCTGGCCAATGTATTTATGTGAGCAGTTCTTGCATTACAACATGTATATGCCTCCACTTTGATTTTATCACTGGTGTTGAGCTTATCTGGAATGATGTTACAGTAGAACCTCGATTATCCGTCACCCTATTAATTGATGGATTATCCGACTGACTCTCTCTCTCGCTCTTTTTTTTTTTTTGATGTAGAAAAAATATGAAGTACTGTATGCACATTATATTAGTACGAATTTTTTCTGCAGAGTGTTTTCTTTACAAACCTTTACCCTTATACAGTATGGTCTACTCTTAAAGGGGCCGTACTGTCTAACTTTTATGCAAAATGTTTTCTACAGGTGTCAAAAGAAAACGTGTTGTACTACGAAAAAAGTACAAGTAATTTAATGGTTTGTAAAAAGAGAAACTGTGGTTCATCTCGCATCAGAATAAGAAATAGGAATTACAACTGTGCACGATTTAATGAAAAAATATATATAAAGTGTATAAAGTATGTAAATCTACAACATGAGACCTGTAGGCCTACTATTCCTATCTTTTTACAGACAACAGTCATAAGGAGTTTTGTCGTTGAAAATCAGACTTAAATTCAGTGGCGTAGCATGAAATTTTGAGCAGGGGAAGCTAACTCAAGTTGTCTTTCATGCAATATGAGAAAACGTATTACAAAAATATAGCCTTAAAATAAATAGTAGTCAATGTCAAGTTAGCAGTAGAAGATTGGTTGGAACATCGTAAGTAACACCAATAAGGCATGATCTCAAATGATACGTAGTAAAATATGATTTCACGGTTTACACATATCTCTAACAAATAGACACGTATACGTATAACATTAGCTCACTCCCTGTCATACTTAGAGAAATCACAATATTAGTATCATTACGTAAGTATGCGTCTGTCTTTTGGTTGTGTCCTCCATTGCCAGCAAGGGAGTCGGTCATTTGTTTTCTAAATCACACTTTTGTTCATAAGTCACTCTTGATAATAGAATTGTCTTAAAAAAATTCAAGTAAATTAGTGTCAGGAACTGTTATTTCGCTCATTATTTATTATATCAGCCACAATGCACACTAACACTTCAACTGAACACAATTGACGAAAAGGGATAACTCGGAAACTACTTATTTTCAATGTCAAAGCTAGCTTCTTGCGAGCCTTGCGACCAGGGAGTTTAGTTAGAAAGGGGAGGAAAATCTGCGGGGTGGATTAACAGAAGAAACCAGTCTGCTTGAAAGCTGGTGTGTGAAGGCTTCTTGTTTACTGCTGCATCACAAATCATCCTGAGCTGCCGCATCACAATATTTAACACATAAATATAAATTCTATTAAAATTAATAAATCATTTTCTCCATAAACTGCAGGTTTATTATGAAATTATTATTAACTGGGGAAGCTAAGCTTTTTAGCTTACATTGACGCTATGCCACTGCTTAAATTAGTGAACGTCTTATCTGTTATCTAGAATGTTAAAACAGAAGACCACAGAGGAAATTCCGAAACTGTATTAATCTATGCACTTAATTTATGAAAACCTTATATGGTACGGATTATCCGATTTTTTCGATTAACCGTTCATTCCACCCCCTTCATTACCACGGATAATAGAGATTCTACTGTATTTAATTTGTTATTTGAGCAGAAAGCTATGCCAATGCCATGGTTTTTTTTTAAATTACTGACTTGGTTAGAAACTTTACCGAAATATGTCATACTAACCCATTCTTTTTTTTTTTTTGGTAGTAGGGGGGAAAGAGAGAGGGGAGGATGGAGGGAGAGGGGAGAGGGAGGGCGGGGGAGGGGAAGGGATAGGGTGCGAGGGTGAGAGAGAGTGTGTGTTGGATAATCTGCTGATCAGTTAATAGGGTGACGAATAATCGAGGTTATACTGTAAACATGAGCTAATTACTGTACTTCTGAGCATTGTAACACGTTTCTTTTTCATGTGGTTCTTGAAAATTTATTTCTTGCTCTTGATTAGGTCCGAAGTAAATTTTATGAATAAGAAAACTATGACTTTGTAAAAAAAAACAACAACAATAATAATAATAATAATAATAATAATAATAATAATAATAATAATACACATATACCCAAATCCCTTTAACACTTTTCAGGGAATTAGGAGGGGTGAGGAGTGTCAGGGAAAGATTTAAGGGAAGGAAAGCTAAAGGGGGAAATATTAAAGTGAAGTTTTACATTCTATTCACCATAGAATACGATTTAAAGCAGCAAATATTGCAGGAAAGCGTAAGAACAATGAAATAATGACCCACAGAAATAACTCAGACGTTACATTATTTCACTCCAAAAGTGTAGGAATGTATAGATGAACTGTAATGGGTATTAAAATATTGGCTTGCCTCGTGTCACAGCCCTTCTCAGAAAGTTCACCGACGCCTCAAAAGACATTTGCTGCAGAGGAGACACATTATGTTCCATTTCTTTTCTGCTGAATGGATCATATTTCCCACTGACAGTCATGTAGTCTGCCACCAGAAGTAAGTGTCGTGGATCAACAGTGATGCCATACACTTGGAACACATCTTGGATTTCCT
This sequence comes from Periplaneta americana, assembly GCF_040183065.1. NCBI lineage: Eukaryota > Metazoa > Arthropoda > Insecta > Blattodea > Blattidae > Periplaneta > Periplaneta americana. The sequence goes on from NC_091124.1 coordinate 187,651,940, forward strand.
TAAAATAAATATACAATTTAACAACAGAGTATAACAACATTATTTATTTTTTGGAAAAAAAAATACAGAAAAATAAACTAAGCTATTTCAATTTGCGTACCTTAACTATTACTCTTCTAGCTGCTTCTATTCCGAAAGTCTCTGCCATTTTGTGGACATCATTTGTATAGAGTCGGTTGAGATCAAGAAGTTTATGAAATTTATACATTTCCTGAAAATTAAAAACATTATCGTACAAAATCAGTAATCAGTTAGGAAAAACTACGACTTTTTTGCTTGTAATAAATATAACCTCAGTACATTACAATACTCGTATTACGGTACCAATCTGAAATATCTGATAAAATGTTAACAGATGGTTAAGACCGTCAGATCTTCGTACTGGAAACCTGAGCACAAATCCCAGCACCGAGTTCAAGCAGAACTTACGGTAGGTAAAAGCAGTGTTGGGGCAGGTTTTCTCGAAATATTTCTCATCTCCCTGCCAGCATTTCATAATCTCTCGATAAAATTATCATTAATATCAGTGTGAAAAGTAAAATGAAATTAGTATACTATATTACTTTCACGAAACATCAATCCTATACTAAATCTAAATGTTCCATACATATTAAACAGAGTTGCTAATTTGTGTCATTCAGGTTTGCTGTAGTGAACTGTAATCTCACATGTCATTTTTTTGTTAAATATTTACCTATATGACCAGCCTTCCTCTTGCAGGAATACATGTTGAAATGGATGGGCAAATATTAAAAAATTCGATGGCTTTCTTCATATTATCATTTTTTACCATGCTTCATCATCTTCTATGGTTGTCTAGCATCTGAGTGAAGTGAAGATGATAATGCCAGCGAAATGAATCCAAGGTCACCCAGCATTTGCTCTTAATGGGTTGAGGGAAAACTCTGGAAAAAACCTCAATCAGGTAACTTGTTCCAACTGGGATTTGAACCAGGGCCCACTCGTTTTTTCCAGGGTTTTCCCTCAACCCATTAAGAGCAAATGTTGGGTAACCTTGGATCCATTTCGCTGGCATTATCATCTTCACTTCACTCAGATGCTAGATAACCATAGCAGGTGATGAAGTATCATAAAAAAGATAATATGAAGAAAGCCATCGAATTTTTTAATATCTGCCCATCCATTACTCCACAGAGGTGGACATATTGTCTTTCTTATATGCACTTTCAAACAATATGATTCAAAATATTTTACAATAAAATTTCCTCGTAGTGTATAAATAACCATCTCTTATTTACTGACTCTGGTAGAGCTTACAGCAGCATTAAATAAATTTTATTTGGACAGCTCTGTATGAATATGGTGCCTCTCACAATTATTAGAGACACTCAAATTTCGCAACTCGCGAAAATTTAAAAACATTGCAAAATGATGGGACACGCATTTTTAAGTAATTTGTAATATATTTACATGTATTTCAACACATGAAGTACCCGCGATTTTTTTAAAATTTGTCTCTATCAGCGAATTTCTACTTTTACTCGAGAAATTGAATAGCACTAGCAAAAAATCATAAATTAAAGTCATTACTTCCCCACACTATTTCTTCTCCCCCACCCCTACAATCAGCAATTTATTAACAAATCATTCAATCAATCACTCAATCAATCAATCAATCTTCTTAATGTATCCAGCTGTTTGCTGACAACATAAAGTCCAATATAGTCCACTGTAGTCTATTCAGTTGTTGTTTTTCACGAGAAATGAGGGGTATTTTGATCGGTGTTCATTATAGATGCCTGTTGCTAGTAGCCAGAGTTGGGGTGTAGTCAATATATACTGCAGGGCTGTGTCTTCTGCAACTGGTACTGATGATTTTAATTTACTTCTTTTGTGGTTTATGGATGGACAGTACAGAAGAATGTGTTCCAGATATTCATCATGATTATTACACCACAGACAAATGTCAAATCGGTGTAGGTACAATTTTGTAACAATGTGACCTGTTCTGGCTTTTGTTAAAAAAGTTTGAACATGTCTGGGCAAGTTTTTGTAAATTTCCAGGTCATTTGGTTTCTTTTGTACAGACTGTAAAATTTTTCCTTTATCAGAATAGAGCCAATTGTTGATCCATAGGTTTGTAAAATGATACTTTACTGAAGCAAAGGCATTGGATAGAGATATCACTTGAAGAGGTGTTAGTTGCAAATATGTTGCCTGTTATCGACTTTCTCATTTCCAGGTATACCACAGTGACTAGGTATCCATTGAAATGTTATTTCCTTTTGGAGTTCTTTTAGTTTACTTAGTTGTTTCTGAATTGGAATAATTCTATGTGCATATATAGGTTTGCTACATATTTGATTATATTAAATGTAGCCCCCTTGGAGTCTGTAAGTATGCAAATAGATTTTTCAGAAATTTGAGTAACACACTGAAGAGCAGCATCAATAGCTAGCATATTCAGTGTCAAGACTGGAGGAGGATGAAATAACTTTCTTGATATTTTGGAATATAATACCCTGCTCCTGATGTCCCATTATTATTTAGAGATCCATCTGTATAAATTTGAAGGTGATACTTATTTATGTGCTGCAGAGTAGTTCCATGGCATCTAACTTAAGAATGTATGGAGGATCATTTTTGGAATGATTTCCTGGAATTTGTATGCTACTGAGAGGTTTGTATTGGAAGTACCAAAACAAATATGTTGCCGCTATTAACAAAGTATCACGCCAATATAGATAAAATGCCACACTGACCCAAGCAAATTAGCGCTGACCATTCCGTTGGTGATGTAATGACGATATCCGTGAATACCTGAACGTGAGCGCTATTTTCATGATGGTGTAACAAAAACATACGAGAATACCCAAATGTATAAAACTACATCTCGGCTCGCACGCCCATTATCTCCATATCTCCACGCACTCCAGTTCCATTCCAGCAGTATAAGGAGAAGATTGATGTAGTACATTCATTATGCCACCAAAACTCAGTTTAGATGAACGGATCAAACAATTCTCGCAAGATGGAATGAAGAGGTCTGGAGATAATATTATAATGCTGTGCAATAAGCGAGTGCATGGAAAGCTACTATTTCTTTTTCCCCTTGCATACTATTAGAACAGTAAACAATACCTGTTGCCATACTGAGCTCTTTTAATTCAGGTATAGATGATCACAGAACCCAAGAATTTTCCTTTTCACCCAAGAATTTAATTATTTTACTCAAGAATTTATACCTTTGTCTCTCAAGAAATTTGAGGATCCCTAACAATTATGTATGATTAAAGTTTGCATAGAAGATTCAAGATGTAAAATTAAAATCTATCATTATACGAGTATCACCCTCCAATAGTCGTCCTCAGTGGTCTAGTGATTAACATGCTTGCCACTGAACCGAGGTTTGTAGGTTCAAATCCATCTATTGATGTCATAGAGGATGCTAAGTGCTGTGCATGGAGAAACTGTTGCAAGTGTAATGAGTAAATTGCAAAGTTTTGAAAAGAAACCCCGCATATTTAACATTTTACAGCGTGTGCCGAATTCCAAATGGAGATGATGTTGATCCACCCAAGGACATTTCTCCAGGTAAAATTCCTCTCCTAAAATTTGCTCCAGCTACATCATGTGACGTAGAAAGATCTTTCTCTGCATATAAGAACATTCTGAGTGACAAATGTCTTTCAATGACCCCAGAGAACATAGAAGAATACATTATTGTTCACTGTGCTACAAAATTTAATGTATAAACGTGTTTTGAGTGTTGTAACTAACAAAATAATAAGTTTGTATTAAATATGTGATATTACATATTTTTCTCATTTTACATATTTTACAACATATTTCACTGTTTTTCACTACATATTTTGCTAAGTGATACTACATAAAAATCCCAGCTCTATCTACACAGAACAGACAATATGTCTGTCCAGATTTAGAACAGTTGGGATGACAATCCTCTCTCTGTCTTTTTTTTTTTTTTGTGCGCCCTGATCTCTTCTCTAGGGATGTAGTCCAAGACTGCTCTTGGGATTCTTGTCTTGTTCATCTTAGGATGTAATCATTCCATTCTTTCGTGCAGCTCTGTACTCGATTCTGAAGGACAGTTATTGAAAGTCCCCATTTATTTATTTTTTTAATATTCGGGCCAGGAATGCACATACATCTTTCAACTTCTTTTCTGCTGATTGTAGTTGTTTTCAACCTTTAATTCTCAACACCCAGCTATCACAGATGCAATGTAGAACTAGTATAGCTGTGATTTTATAACATTTTAATAGAGTCTGTTTTTGTATTTTCTTAGATACCGTAATGCTTTTATTGTTCCACAGATGAACTGGAATTCTGAGAGTTTATTTCCAAAATTATATACACTCACATATACTGGTTGTTACAATGTTAATCACATCTTCTGATTACCCATCTGCTGTTCCACTGATCCTCCTCCAGATATAGTTCTAGCATAGCACACCTAATACCAGTGGTTCGCAAACTTTTTAAAGGTGCGACCTACTTTTGGGTGAGACATTCTTTTGCGACCCCCATCCCCCCTTTATCATACCAGTAATTAACCCATTTGAAAAATACAAATTCCAGTAAGATCGTGAACAACGATAATTACTCAAAACCAGAGACACACCCAACTTTTAATGTGTCAATACCTGCAAGACGAGAAATTGCAATATGCAAACCTATTTTTTGCACGATCGTGTTACAGCTATTGTTGTTAGGCCTTGAAAGTTAGAATTCTCACACAAAAACTTGTTGCTAGGGAAACCATTCTTCATAACAAAACTATACTGAAATAGACCCATTACAGTGCACTTTTCGTTACTTAGTTGCAATTACAGTGCAGTTTTGTGAAGACTTTGGAATAATAATGCTCTAAATTTTCAATGCAAAATACAAATATATTGTATTTGCAATTTTAAAAATCTGAACGTGCAAAAAGTGCTGAACAACACAGTCTGTGAAGTGCATTACAAAATCTCGGAAACTGAAAAACTCGTGAACTCGCTCTGCTCATTTTTCAGACTTTGCCTCGATTTTGTAAAAAGCACATTCCAAACTTGTATCATAATGTACTATTTCAATTCTTTTCGCTTCTTAGACTGGCCTTCTTTTCTGTTACACTGATAACACTTGAAATAGTAGTTTGCGAAGCCAAGATTTTAGCATAACAGCCAGAGATAAAATCGACGGATTTATAAAGAAACTTGTTTTCTGGTAGACATTACTGGACAAAAAGAACATTTATTCATTCCAGTGCATTAAAGAAAAGAACTCGAGGAAAATTTAGCTATATATCGTATGACACGACAAATTCTTAGTTAGTTTTTGTGGACATACAGCTGACTTTGCACAATTTCAAACAACAGTTCTTTTAATATCTTCCGGAAGAAACTCAAAACAATCATGACAGTGACAGATAGATACTGAATCCGTTTCTGACAGCTGCATTCAACTGGCTGGGGGAAAAAAAAAAAAAAAACTTATTAAAATATGTGCTTACTGATGGAAGGTTAAAAGTATAATTTTTTTATAAATTTGCAAACTCGTATTTATGCACAATAAGTTTCCATTCTATGATTTCCATCAAAACAAAAGTGAGAAATCTCCTTGAAATTGGAAATGATACAATTGGGTGAATATTGAATACAGAGCGAAGACTTGAGAAGCTACTTTCTCAAAAACAGACACATTTACAGCATTAATTATTTTTTACTTTAGCTATACTTAACTACTGAAACTTTTTTAACTCTTAGACTCTGAGGATGGTGTGAAGAAGCATCGAAACAGTTGTAAGCCGCACATGCTTACATAATTAACACGAGTAAGATCGCCATTTAATCAATTATTTATATTCAAGTGTTAAAAGTAGTGTACGAAAGATTCAACATGGATTTTTTAACTTTATTTTTATGTTAATTTTGTTTCTGAATACAACATAAATGTGTTAATAAGGCATTTCTGCTTTATTTTCTAAAACATCTCGCGACCCCCTCAACTCTTTACACGACCCTACAGGGGGTCGTTGGGAAATGTTGCCTTATACCATCCCTCCAAGTTGTTTTTGGTCTCTCTCTCTTGTGCTTTCCTTGAGTTATCCATTCCAGTATGCTTCCTGTAGTTGTTGCTCTTTCATCCCTTTTAGGTGGACATACCATTGTAATTGTTTCATTTTAATGTAGTCCAAAATTGTATCGTCTATATTCATTTTTTGTTCAGAGTAATCCTTAAAAGGACAGTTGGTTGGCTTTCTCATTTTCTTTGCCTTATTATAGACCATTTTGCCGCAAAGCGTTGTCCAGGGTGCATTTTGTGCCATCAACAGGAAGACATGGATAGACAACATCTTGCAAAATGCCTTGCTCTGAAATCCTCCAAGGAAGTCGACCGCTACTGGGAAGCCAGAGCCCAAATGTTTTTAATTACTTAATCCGTAGTTTTGTTCAGCACTTTCTTGTTTTTCGCTCAGTCAGTGATAGTAAATATCATGTACTAGCCATTGGACAAATAAATATTTGTTCTTTCTGTTAGTGGCCAAACTTCTGCTCCGTAAGTAATTATACTCACTTTGGGCTGTTTAGCAGAATATTATTTTATAATGAATAGCAAGCTGGCCTATCGCCTCAACCCCCAACCTGGAGGGCCAAAATTTAAAACAAAATTATGTTTATAATAATTAAAGGATTTCTTTTTTTCCAAGGAATTTAAATTTGCTACTTGTTTCACTATGTCATAATTTATTACTACTAACTAGATAATTGCCACTGAAAACTATTACATTTGTTTTTCAGTTGAGATTTTAAATTTGTATTTCAGTGCTATGAGGCGCATCCATAAAGTAACTTTCCCACTCGGCCCACAGCTAGCAAACCATATGTTGTGCGAAGCGACTGCGTGTACGTGATAGAGTAATGTCCTGGCATGGCGCATGCGCTAGCGGAACTTCCCGAGTGCTCTCAGTAGCTTCGTTGCATTGGTGGAAGATGGACATTCCTATTCCAGCTCCCACTGCATGTTAAGTGCGGTCAGTGATAAAGTTTTGAATGCACAGGGCATAGCACCGATTGAAATTGATCGTCAGCTGTGCCAGGTCTATGGGCCTAACGTCATGAGCAAGCAGATGGTGCGTTGCTCCACAAGGTCGTCTGTGATGATGGTTGGCCTCCCACTGCACTCCTCGTCATGCACATTTTGGCGTCCTGCTGAGAATTGTCTACAGCAGCAACGCACCATCTGCTTGCTCATAGACCTGGCACAGCTGACGATCAATTTCAATCGGCGCTATGCCCTGTGCATTCAAAAACTTTATCACTGGCCGCACTTCACGTGGAGGGGCTGGAATAGGAACGTCCATCTTCAACCAATGCAACGAAGCTACTGAGAGCACTCGGGAAGTTCCGCTAGCACATGCGCCATGCCAGGACATTACTCTATCATGTAAACGCAGTCACTTCGCGCAACATATGGTATGTCAGCTGTGCGAGAGTGGGAAAGTTACTTTATGGACGCGCCTCATATTTTATCAAGTATGTGTAAAATGTGTTGTCTGATGTTGTCAGTATTATTTCATTGCAGAATCTAATATATTATTTAAGTAAGATATATTATTTATTTTTACTTGTATTCCTTTCCTGAAAGAAAACCCTTGAATGAAAAGAGAATCCAATACAAGACTAGTGGTTGTCTCATGTGAAAAAAAAAATGCCACTTAACAAGAACAATGAAAAAGCACTATCACATAAACCTTAAAGCAGGACGGACATCAAGTGGTCTACAAAACAATGCCAGGATGTGAAGGCAATTAAAGAAATAGTAGAAGAAAGTTAACGAAGAATTTACACTATAAAATAATTAAATAGGTAAATAAAACTAGTATCAAGATGTCTAAAATAAATCATATATGAGTAAAAATAATGACCAATTCGAAGAAATTAGTGCCTGTTATAATACGTATGAACCTTTGATGTTACATTTCGAGAAGAATGGATTGATCTCCAGCCTCGTGATGTTAACAATAAGACATCTAAACAACGATAAGGCCTCTTGGAAGCATTTGAATGCACTTTACTGCATAGCTGGAAAGGGGAGAAGTCGGACACATAACAATAATAGTAGTAGTAGTAGTAGTAATAATAATAATAATAATAATAATAATAATAATAATAATAATAATAATAATAATAGTAATAATAATAATAATAATAATAATAATAATAATAATGATTTATTTAACCTGGCAGAGTTAAGGCCAGACGGCCTCCTCTAACACTCAACCAGGAGAAGCACGATTATTAAAGGAAAATACGTCAATTCTATCTTTAACTCAATATGTCATTTGAAAAACACACAAATTTCCTAATTTAAGCATATCTCATAAACATCACTACAATTTTTACAGTACCTGAAAATTTATTCCCTCAGTCTTCAAAGTAAGCCGTTGAGTTTCTTGATTCACATATGTGATTGCACGCTTAATTAGGGGCACTTCCCATATGACGGACTTCTCAGAAACTTCAGTCAACAGGTTTGTTAAATCAATTCTTTTGTATTTCACTGGTAACTGCAAAGAATAAATTCATTACAATTGGCTGAAATAAAATTTACATTATTATCTAAGAATTACATATGAACAGCTGAGTGGAAAAAACTTGCAAGCACCAAATTTGAAGTTTTACAGGAACATAAAAAACACTTCATGCGTTTTTTCAACAACCTCCTAGATTCTACTGCCTATACTGCAGGTTGTACTTCCATTTTCAAGCAACAGAGTTCGCTACAGTATAAAACAGAGTACGTGAAACTTGTTTCTATTAAATACTGTATTAGGAAAAAAAGTCGCAATGTTTTTCCATTCTGGTATTCATATAGAAAATTTTCAAACAATTTTTCTGTTACATTTTTTTATATGATAGATAATTCTTTATTTTAAAGTCCCTTTTCAAAAACAGATATTATTCAGAGATGTCAGAATAATGACAATAGCAATATTAATTGAATAAAACAAATGTAATACTTACAGCAAACTTCACTTTACACCAGAGTTCCTCTTCAGAGTCATAATCATAGTCAGTCACACTAGATATTGAGTAGACTACTGCCTTTCGTCTGGCCTCATATTCAGCTGATATTTTGGCCTCTCTCTCTCTAAACTTGAGCAAAGAGACATGAAATGCTATTTTCATATTGCTTGTAAAGATATATTGTAATTTGTTTTTTAATAGTCTTTCTTATATAATCTATTGTTTATGTTTAAAGAATGAAAGTGTCACATGCAAATATAAAACACTAATTTCTAAGAAAACAATAAACATACGAAAAAATACATGCATCAAAACCAAGTTATAATGTAATGTAATGTAATGTAATATATATTAACATTAATGAATGTCTTGCTCTGATGGTATTTTACATTTAAATAACTAAAATGCTCTCTCAATTAATATCACTCAATAAAAGAATTGTATTCCAATGGATACCATCCCATTGTGGAATCCTGGGAAACGAGAATGTGGATGCTTTAGCAAAGAAGGGCAGCACTGCTACTTACAGACCTGTTACTAAATCTACGTATTACTCTGTGAAAAGATTTATTAAATCTACATACTTAGACTTCAACAAACAAAATTTGATAACACAATCCCAAGGGAAAAAATGGAACTCTCTTCATCATAATCCACAGTTAATTCCCGATTTACCACGTAAATCGTCTGTAGCTGCATTTAGATTGGCAACAGGCCATGATTGTTTGGCCAAACACCTGCATAGAATTAGGAATATATCAGTCCCCTAATTGCCCATTGTGCAACTCAAACCAAGAAATCGATTCGGAACACCTCAAAATCTGTGCTTCAGTGGCTGACCATGATAATATCTTTGAAAAATATTGGAGTGCAAGAGGTCAAATGACTTTATTGTCAAACGCCTGGCATTAGAAAACAACAACAACATTTAAATTTTTAATATAAAAACACAAAGAATTTCTTTTTTGTCCAATGGCAGGGCCATATCTGCATTAATTATTGTTCTGCAAAAATGCAAAGGAATGAATTACAAAATTAACTTTTATTTCATTGCTGTGTATACTAGAAGAATCAAAGGAGCCTGCAGCACAATAATTAACTTCCATTTCAGTTTCATGTGGCGGTGCGAAAATTATGAAAATATTCAACAAGAAAAAATTATGGGCATAAATGGGTTAACATGTCGTTATTTGTCCTGACTTTACAAGTGTGCTCATAGATGTCGCTAGTGCCGAAAAGCATAGACCACTTAGCTCATCAGAGACTATCCAGAGTGGTGGGTCCACATTGGTGAATTGTTGGGATGTCACCAGATTCAAATCCAATGCTTTTCTATCTCTAGGGACATTTGAAATCCATAGTCTGTGCAACTCCTGTACCTAATGCTAAATACATTTGAACAAATAAGAAACACTCCAGATGTTTTCAAAACATGGAATGCAGGATGAGGCCACTTTGAGCAATTTTCGTAATAAGTATTTTTTAAACAAGTTGCTTAATAGTATCACTTTTATTGTGAGTTTGTTAGCATTAAGTCTGAAATTAAGCATTTTCAGGACTATGTTTATATGAAAGTTTTTCAATGTTTTGTTGTTAGGAATATAATCATCATCATCAATAACTTCAAGGTTTAGGCCGATAGCCTGTTCCGCCTCCAGAATTTTATCCATCAAACTGGTCTCTCCAACGTCTCTTTGGTCTTCCCACTCGTCTTCTTCGTGTAGGTCTATAACACCATGTTCTGAAAGGTATCCTGTCGTTGGGCATTCTTGTTATATGGTCGTACAATTATTTCTATATTTTTCAATTATAGTTATTACACTCTCGATATTCAGTTCTCGACGTATATCTTCGTTTCTCTTATGGTCCTGCAGTCTAAATCCTGCTAGTGGCCTTAAGAGTCTCAATTCTTCTCTGTTGGGCTCTAGTCAGAATCCACGTTTCTGAACCACATAACAATGTCGGAATTGCCAGTGTCTTGTAAAATTTGAGTACAGTTTTTCTGTCGACTTTATTTATGAGTGTACGTTTAATTGTACCAATAAGTCTTAAAAATTTATTTAACTTGTTTTCTACGTCTGTGGAGGATATGTAAGAGAGATCGCATCCAAGGTAAGTAAAAGAATTTACTTGTTCAATCATCTTATCCTCTATTACAATTTTAGTTCTTATTGTATTATTTCCGCAGAAGCCAAATACTTTAGTTTTCCTGTGTGATATTTTTAGATTGTAGTTATTAGCAACAATTCTTAACAGATGGACTGCTCTCTGTAGATTGTCTTCAGAATCAGCCAACACCAACTGGTTGTCTGCGAAAAGTAAGTAATCTAAAATTATATTATCTATAAAATAATGTGTTTTTAAATTGTTTTGCCATTCTCTTACGGCTTCGTCTAGGTACAAATTAAAAAGAGTAGGTGATAAGGGACACCTTTGTCTGACCCCTTGGTTAACTTCTCGCAAGTTGGTGGTAATCTTGTTGATATTCATTTTGATTTTTGTATTTTTGTACATACTTTGTATCACCCTTATTAGATGCTCAGGAATTCCTTTCTTTTTTAATATCATCCACAATTTTGTTCTGCTAATCATATCAAAATTGTGGATGATATTAAAAAAGAAAGGAATTCCTGAGCATCTATATAATATAATATGTCCCCAAAATATTTGACACCAATTTGCATACACTCTGTATAATATCGTGCAGTATAACATAGATGTGACAGCCTATGAGGGCAAAGGCCTGCCAGCCAAATGCTGGCTGCCTCAGCAGAGGTGAATGTGTACAGATACGGAATTAAAAACTGGGCCGAGTCTTGGTAGCTGTCCTCCTCTATGTAGACAACAAGCTTCGCAACACTGTCCACAAGTAGCATACATTTAGGCGCTCTTGTTTACTGCACATCTGCAACTTGGTAAAATTAGATGGCCCAAATTTTATTTCTGGATCTATACAACTTTCAGCTGTTTTTTATTTGCTCTGGAAGTCTTGTTTTGGACCTCGCAGAGTGAGGGTGACTGTTGAGTATTGGTGGAATGGTGATAATTATGAGGGAAAATGGGGGGAACCCCCTTGCACCTGCTTTGTCCACCACAAATTTCTTTACGTCTCAGATGGGATCGTAATCGGGTTGCTACAGTGGAAGACACAAGGCCACAACATGTTTGGTTTAATTTAATATATTAAAGTTATATGCATAACAAGAGGATTATTATCACAAAGATTTTGATTCTCATATGTTCTATTTCTTATTTTTCTAGGAAGTATACTAGTATTATAAGACTCAACTGTTCAAACCTTGATATCTTGTAGTGCAGTGGTTCCCAACCTTTTCCAACGATGTATCACTATTTTCAATTTAGGATATTAGCTCTACCACCAACCAAATTTATTATGGGAAAATGTCATGTATTGTTCTCAGCGTCATAATTTCATTTCCTATGCTACTATACCAATAATTGCTTTATTTAGGCATGTTTAATTAAGAAACAGCCCCTCTTCGAACTTAATCAATGGAATGCTCTATAAAATACACAGAAAAATGCATATAGGTCTAGCCCTACTTGTTACATAATGGTAAATGATTAAATACTAAAAAATTACATCATAAACACGTAGTATCCCTGCTGATGCTAACTAAAATAAACAAACACAGTTTCAGTGTGAAGGTCGTGCTTGTTAGCAGAACAGAACTTCTTATGCCAGGTTTCAATTGAGTTAATTTCAGTCTTAAATCAGGTTCAACATTCAACTTATTCCTGTACTTACTTTTAAAATAAATTAGAGGAAAAAAACCACATTCACAAAAGTACGCAGTTGTGAACACCATAAAAAGTTTTACAGCCTTTTCTGAGATGATAGAATATTAATTTCCTGTTGCCAACCAAATAAGGATTCTGGCAAGGTGTCGTCAACAGAAAATGGGTCACTGAAGTCACATATTATTGAAATCATTTAACTTAACTGTTCATTGTTTGAAACTTTGAAAGCAGGTATATATTTTTATATTTTATGATAATTCAAATATTTATTTCACACTGTGTTGAAGTGTCACCCAGCAGTGACTCATATATCACCAGTGGTCGAGAACTCGAGTTACCAGATATCTGCTACAGAACAGGGCATATCAAAAGTCCGGTAACACTTTCAATATTTTATTACACAAAAACTACAAATGATAGCACTTTCAAACACATGTCAGTTTGAAGTCAAACTCTCAAATACTACTGCATAGTTGCATAATTTACCGACAGTTGGCGTTAGTTACAACAATGGCGAATACTGGCGCTGAGCGAGCTTTCTGCGTGTTACAATTTAATACAAACAAGAGTGCTACCGATGTGCAACGAAAATTCCGGACCAAGTATGGAAAAGAAGCACCAAATAGGAAGGTAATTTACCATTGGTATCGTAAATTTGAAACCACGGGTTGCTTGTGTCTGCAAAAGAGGAGTGGCTGTCCCAGGGTGAGTGAAGCGAGCGTTGAGCAAGTCAGAGAAGCTTTCGTAAGGAGCCCAAGGAAATCAGTGCATAGAGCGTCCTGTGAGCTTCAACTTCCTTCAATGACTGTGTGGAGGCTGGCTATGAAAGCATACACACTGCAGCTTCTGCATATGCTAAATGAGGATGACAAACGCAAGCGCTACGAGTTTTCTTGCCAGCTACAACAACAGGCAGCAGATGACGACTTATTCAGCTGCTTAATTTTCAGCGATGAAGCGACATTCCATACAAGTTGGAAAATTAACAAGCACAACTGTCGTGTTTGGGGTACACAGAATCATTGAACATGAGCGTGATTCACCAAAGGTGTATGTTTTCTGCACGTTGTCACAACGAAAACTGTACGGACCTTTCTTCTTCATCGAGGCTACTGTGACTGGACATTCATATCTGGACATGTTGGAGCAATGGTTGGTGCCTCAACTTAGACAAGATCTCGATGACGATTTTATCTTTCAGCAAGCTGGAGCTCCGCCACATTTCCACAACGCAGTTCGTGCTTACCTGAATACGGAGATGTCTGATCGTTGGATAGGACGTGCTGGAGTAAGGGACAGATGTTTCATGACATGGCCACCAAGGTCACCCGATATGACTGCATGTGACTTTTTTTCTATGGGGGTACCTAAAGGACCGTGTGTTTGTACTGCCTTTGCCAAGTGATTTAGAGGAACTAAAAACCAGAATTCGAGAAGCTGCTGCCACGGTCACAGAGGATATGTTGAAAAGGGTGTGGGAAGAGTTTGATTATCGTTTGGACATCTGCCGAGTCACTTGTGGTTCACACATTGAATCTCTGTAAGGTGTAAACAGAACTTTGAGAGTTTGACTTTAAACTGTGTTTGTACCGCCTTTGCCAAGTGATTTAGAGGAACTAAAAACCAGAATTCGAGAAGCTGCTGCCACGGTCACAGAGGATATGTTGAAAAGGGTATGGGAAGAGTTTGATTATCGTTTGGACATCTGCCGAGTCACTTGTGGTTCACACATTGAATCTCTGTAAGGTGTAAACAGAACTTTGAGAGTTTGACTTTAAACTGTGTTTGTACTGCCTTTGCCAAGTGATTTAGAGGAACTAAAAACCAGAATTCGAGAAGCTGCTGCCACGGTCACAGAGGATATGTTGAAAAGGGTATGGGAAGAGTTTGATTATCGTTTGGACATCTGCCGAGTCACTTGTGGTTCACACATTGAATCTCTGTAAGGTGTAAACAGAACTTTGAGAGTTTGACTTTAAACTGTGTTTGTACCGCCTTTGCCATGTGATTTAGAGGAACTAAAAACCAGAATTCGAGAAGCTGCTGCCACGGTCACAGAGGATATGTTGAAAAGGGTATTGGAAGAGTTTCATTATCGTTTGGACATCTGCCGAGGCACTCGTGGTTCACACATTGAATCTCTGTAAGGTGTAAACAGAACTTTGAGAGTTTGACTTTAAATTACGTGTGTTTGAAAGTGCTATCATTAGTAGTTTTTGTGTAATAAAATATTGAAAGTGTTACCGGACTTTTGATATGCCCTGTATATTTGAATCATGTAATTTTATTTTATCATTCAGCAACATTCATTTTATGTGTCCATGTTCATATACAATCTAGTTTTAAATATTTTAATATGTAATCAACATGTATAATGTTTCCACACGAAGTATT
Organism: Periplaneta americana; assembly: GCF_040183065.1. Lineage (NCBI taxonomy): Eukaryota > Metazoa > Arthropoda > Insecta > Blattodea > Blattidae > Periplaneta > Periplaneta americana. Next base: position 187,667,092 of record NC_091124.1, read on the forward strand.
CATATTCTTGTATTGTTAGGTGTTCTGAAGATGGCAGCTTATGCCGAAAATGTTTATAACTGTAAATGTTGTAATATTTTGCTAATTATAGTATTGTGATTTTGACGGACATACCTGTACAATTATTCTGTACTTCTGCTTGATACAATATTCACACATTTCAAGATTTAATGTAAAATGCTTTGAGATAACATGAAATCTCAATTACCGATATTCTCAGCTACAGAGCAAAATAATTTGAAGTATGTACAACATAAGCACAAAATGAAAACTGCTTCTATATGCAGAAAACCTCAGTTATGGAGCTTGCACTGAGCATAGACATAAATACCCACATATGTATATGGAAATTAATTATACTTACTGCATCGGAGAACAATTCATGATCTTCTTGTTCATTATCACTTCCATGTTCCCATTCATTTGAATATTCTCTCTTTATCTTAATTTCATCTTCATTTTCATCATTTTCAGCCTCTTCATTTTCAACTGTAAAATAGTTGTGGAACTACGTATTATGTATATTATTATGATATGATATAACATGATATATGATACGATATGGTTTATTCTCACATTAATTTCTCTGGTCCTGCTGGCCCTTTGCATTTCTGTATTTGGGCCAGATCTCCGGTTGGGAGCTGGAAGAAGCCTTAATATATTGCAATGGAATGCGGGTGGCCTAAGTTAGATGAAGAAAACAGAATTGTCGAAAATATTAAATTATGAAAAACTCGACTCTTTTGTATAGTAGAGGCTAATATATTATCAGAAATTAATATAAAACACTATGAGATAAAAGATTACACAATTAATATGCTTCCAAAATCTAGACAAGTGGCCAGTGGGATATTTGTTGAAACACACAAAAAATTACCTCTAAATTAATATTGTAAAGAATATCTAAGAAAAAGATAAAAGTGAAATAGTTAAAATAGATGTTTGGAAACATAACAACCATATAAAGGTGTTCTGTGTATATAACCCCCGCAGAAGAAATTACAGAAAGAATCACTCGATATCCATAACAAGACTGTCTTATTAGGAGACTTTAATACCAATTTTGATACTGTAGAATATAATGACTGGAATGATACTGGTAAAATTATCAAAGATTTGATTAGTTTCAACACTATTGATTTTAATTTATTGTCGTGGCAGGCCGAACATTCTAGTTGTGTCTGGCCGCATCTCGGGAGAAGGAAGGCGTGGGAAAGTGGAACACGCGACACAGAACATTCCAGAAAATCGTGATAAATAAATAAAACCGCGGGTGCCGACGGAAGCCAGTGTGTGTGAATCAGTAGCGAGAGGGGAGTCAGCCTTGGCAGCGAGTGAGGTGGACCTGAGTTCGAGTTAGTCTTCGGAGCAGTTAGTCAGTAGTAGAGAGAGTCAGCCTTGGCCAGCGAGTGAGGTGGACCTGAGTTTGAGTTAGTCTTCGGAGCAGTTAAGTCAGTAGCAGAGAGAGCCAGTCTTGGCCAGCGAGTGAGGTGGACCTGAGTTCGAGTTAGTCTTCGGAGCAGTTAGTCAGTAGTGAGAGAGAGCCAGCCTTGGCCAGCGAGTGAGGTGGACCTGAGTTCGAGTTAGTCTTCGGAGCAGTTAGTCAGTAGTAGAGAGAGCCAGTGTTGGCCAGCGAGTGAGGTGGACCTGAGTTCGAGTTAGTCTTCGGAGCAGTTAGTCAGTAGTAGAGAGAGCCAGTCTTGGCCAGCGAGTGAGGTGGACCTGAGTTCGAGTTAGTCTTCAGAGCAGTTAGTCAGTAGTAGAGAGAGTTAGCCTTGGCCAGCGAGTGAAGTGGACCTGAGTTCGAGTTAGTCTTCGGAGCAGTTAGTCAGTAGTAGAGAGAGTCACCCTTGGGCAGTGAGTGAGGTGGACCTGAGTTCGAGTTAGTCTTCGGAGCAGTTAGTCAGTAGTGAGAGAGAGCCAGCCTTGGCCAGCGAGTGAGGTGGACCTGAGTTTGAGTTAGTCTTCGGAGCAGTTAGTCAGTAGTGAGAGAGAGTCACCCTTGGGCAGCGAGTGAGGTGGACCTGAGTTCGAGTTAGTCTTCGGAGCAGTTAGTCAGTAGTAGAGAGAGTCACCCTTGGGCAGTGAGTGAGGTGGACCTGAGTTCGAGTTAGTCTTCGGAGCAGTTAGTCAGTAGTGAGAGAGAGCCAGCCTTGGCCAGCGAGTGAGGTGGACCTGAGTTTGAGTTAGTCTTCGGAGCAGTTAGTCAGTAGTAGAGAGAGTCACCCTTGGGCAGTGAGTGAGGTGGACCTGAGTTCGAGTTAGTCTTCGGAGCAGTTAGTCAGTAGTGAGAGAGAGCCAGCCTTGGCCAGCGAGTGAGGTGGACCTGAGTTTGAGTTAGTCTTCGGAGCAGTTAGTCAGTAGTAGAGAGAGTCACCCTTGGGCAGTGAGTGAGGTGGACCTGAGTTCGAGTTAGTCTTCGGAGCAGTTAGTCAGTAGTGAGAGAGAGTCACCCTTGGGCAGCGAGTGAGGTGGGGATGTTCAAGACCAGTATTGAATACAACTTATAAAACATATATAAAACCACAAATTCTTTATGAACGTGAAAACTAACTTACAGCATCAACAAAAACATTGACAAATTAGAAGTGACATAAGATAATGCTATGATATTAATTACTGGTGCAGTTAAATCTACCTCAGTAACAGCAATGCAAATAATAACAAAGCACTATCCCATAAAAGAGAAGATACATAAAAGATCACTGTTGCAACATGAAAGAATGGTAAGGTTACCACATGACACATACTCGACAAGCTACCAATTCAGGTTCAGAAAATTGAAAACGCGAAATGGGTTTGTAGAGGCAATCCAGAAACTTATACTTATATTTAATTTTAATTTAAAACCAGAAAAGTCCCTATTACATAAATCACCATTACAATGTGACAGTATAAATTATAATACAAATTTATTAAGGATTTGAAGAAGAAGAAGAAGAAGAAGAAGAAGAAGAAGAAGAAGAAGAAGAAGAAGAAGAAGAATCGTCTACACTTTAATAAATAAAACAAGTTGCTCTTGAAACTATAAATACATTCCAGATGGCTGCAAATATCTAAATGATGAACCAGCCGAGGCTGGGATATATTCCAAATTATTCAATTTTTATTTGTCTACAGGGAGTCCTTCTACTCACTTTGATGAGAAATTGCAGAAATCAACAGGGCATTAACACAACTTATTTATCAAATTAATATGTTCAAAAATGCTGTTATATTTAGCGGCTCAATGTCTGCAATCCAAGTCATAGCTTCAATCAATATTCCTATAAATTCCAAAATCGCAGAAATTCAATCATTCATACACATACAGGCAAAACAAAATAAAACCTGTATCTGCAATGGATTCCTGCCCATTGTGGTATTATGGGCAATGAGATTGCAGATTGTTTGGCAAAGAAAGGAACTAAAATATTACAAGTATCCTTGAAAAAGATATCTTATCACTAGAGCTAGGATTCGTATGTAGTAATAGCCAATATTTTTAGTCGGTATAGTTTATAAACAAGAAAGCCATGCCCCCCACTCCACATACTTGCCATTCTTGTCATTCAGTACTTCCATTAGTTAGCGCTAAGGGTCTTTAATCCTCTTACAAAACAGGGGGGGTTTAAAAGCTGCCAGTCTTGTCAACCAGGTTTAAAACCTTCTTAACAGGCATCACATTGACTCAACAATACTCGGCGTTGTTCTTAACTCATAGTACATATAAATCCTAGCTCACTTATCACAGTGTCAAATTCTTCATAAACACAATTTCAAAACAAAATTCTAAAGAAATTTCAAGAAAACAGTAATAATAAATCTTGTTCAGTATTGCTTACTGAGAAAGAACATTTATACCTGATTCTCCTCAACATGATGCAGTAGCAAAATTTCGAATGCTAACTGGCCATGACTGTTAAGCAGCACATCTGTTTAAAATTGGAATTTTTGTTCACCGAAATGCATCCTGTGTAACCTAGAAGACTCTTAGATGAATCAAGAACATTTACGAAAATGTCCAGTTTTGGCATCAAATCTTTTGGATTCGGACTCTAAATTATTCTGGGAAGCTAGAAGGCGAATGGAGAACTTCCAAGTGCCTGGGCAACAGATACCACCACTACCACCACCACCACCACCACCACCACCACCATCATCGGGTTCGATCCCGGCCCAGGTCGATGGCATTTAAGTGTGCTTAAATGCGACAGGCTCATGTCACTAGATTTAGCGGCATGTAAAAGAACTCCTGCGGGACATTATTCCGGCACACCGGCGATGCTGATATAACCTGGGCAGTTGCGAGCATCGTTAAATAAAACATAATTTAATTTAACTCAAAACAAACAGATTATTTAGTGCAGATAGAAGATATTTCTTTGGAGCTATTCTGAAGAACTGTTGAGTCTTTCTTTGTAAGTTAATTAATTTTCTCGTTACTCTGTCTCCTGTAATGTGATGGAATGCATTGCAAAGGCCCTCTAGTTGTTTTATGGCTTTGATGACAAAGAAGCTCCACTGTGGCTATTTGTAAGCAAGTAGAAAAAGTCATTATCAGTAACAATACTTGCTATTTATTTTGAACACTTCAACTCATTTAGACTCACTACAGTTTCTCAATAATACAGCAAAATGTCTGTATGTTTCGCACTTCTGTTTCCTTCTGAAGTCCTGGCAAAATTCCTATACTTTCTATGTTAATTTAGTTCGGTTATACATTTTTGTTTGTGTCTTTTTTTACACGATCATATTTTAAATCTCAAGAGATACGGAACTTGATTTATACGTCCTAAATCAATTTTGATCGAAATTACATTTGCTGTGAAAATGTAACAATGTGAAAATAAAGCAACCCACTTTGAAACTCGAAGCTGCCCATGCTTGATCTGCTGTTACATTTCGTAATGCACTATGACTAGTCATTTCCAATTGGCTAATCTGTGATGTCGGAGTGCATTTCCCCTCTCTGAGCAGAGCTGGTAGAGCATGTGAGAGAGGGTAATGTTGTGTCTCCGCTATTTAAACATTTTCATCCCCTTACTTTGCTCTTTTACCTGCGCTTCCCCTCCTAAGACGCTCGAGAGCAGAGACATGTGACGTCACAGAGCTAGCATAGAAATGTATGATGTAAATGAACAAGTTATGGAGCAGTTATCACAATTTGAGAGCATGGCTTATTCCCTATGGGCAAGCAGTCCAAAAATAATTGACTTTTTTATAGGTAAAATAGTCACATGGGAAGAACAGGGTAAATCAATTTCGTAAAATTTTCTGGACTGCAGTTAGAAATGTAAATTATCAGCCAGTTTTGGCTCTAATCAGCTAAGATTTCCTACAAATAACCTTATATTCTTCAAGAACATGTGTTATAAATTTGAGTAGCCCTATGATAGACTCAAAGACGGCATAGCTCTAAAATTATAAATTTGTCTTGTGAAAATTTTGCTAAATTGATTTAACTCGTTTTGCCCATATAGTCTTCAAATACGATTTCAGTTGTTATTAAATATCATTTCATTTATAAGTTTTTCTTACTTATGTGTTTTTTTCCCAAAACATTCCCCCCCTTCCCATAAAAACGTATAAATGAAATCTGTATTAAGTTTTTGAAAACTGAGAAACTAACCTTCTTCTTCTTCTTCTTCTTCTTCTGGTTCTTCATACTCTTGGTTTTCTGTATGTCTCTGTCTAGTGCGAGCCATTGTTGCATCATCATCATCACCCTGAAAAAAATTAGAACACATCATTATGTTAATCACTCAGGTATGATGTATTCATTCAACTGCTCCATTAAAATTACAGCGCTGTGATTTAGAAATATTAGAAGATCATATTCTTATGGATTCATTTTAGGAAAAGAAAGGTGTTTAAGAACTTGGTGTACTTAAAGAAATGAAACAGTACTAATTACTCTGGAAGGAATGCTTTGGGCGAATCATTATCTTTCAGGAAATGCTGACTAATGCAAGAAATCAAATGTCACAATATTAGTTATAAAATATTTTAAGTGAATGATTTACGTGAACTTCTATTTACATCTCGTGCATTAGACATGACTGCATTAGACATGATATGATAACTATAGTCTAAAGATCTATCCAAAAAAATCCAAAACTTTGCAGTGTCTAGCAAGTGGTACATTCTAGCAATAACTTTCATGAGCTGCTATATTATGTACCGTAATTTCCTGCAACTATGGTCCACGATACAGTCATTCAAATTTTGCACTCTAAAACATAGTACCTCATTTATCCATATTTTTGCTATACTGAATTTGAAGTTAAGTCACTGCAGCTATCTATGACTGGTCTACGATACTTCTACAATGATCTTTGAATGGTTGTATCGTGGACTACAGTTGTGAGAAATTACAGTACATATCTTTTTTTGTTTTTACACCAAGCCATTGTAGTGGGTGCAGATTTAACTTATAGTGACTTTTCTGCTATTTAAAAATGTCTGATGTAGGGTAGTGCGTGAATGCGATTTTTTTTTTTTTTGGCAGGTACTTGACTGTTCGTCATTCACCCATATGAAGCCAGTTGTGTAAACCATTTACAGAGGGAATCATTGTCCAGAGTGTCCTACGCTACATCAGTGATGATGGAGACTTGTTAGCATGCACAAAAGGAACTGGAGCTCCCAGAGAAAACTTCTACATCACCTCGAACACGGGTTTGACCAACACAAGTTATAAATCAGTGCGTACACTGGGGATCGAACCCAGGTCCAGCACTCTAGCCACTAGATCACCACGGTGGTGACTAAGTGTTTAGTGCTGCATCAGATGTATCAGTCTACAAATGTGGATAGAAGACAACCCATGGTTAGGACGACCTTCCTTGTTAAATAGCTGACGAGATGTCGAAATCTAAATTCAAATTAGAGAGACCAACAAAGCAATTATTTAGTCACAGCCAGGACACTCTCTCAGGTTGGCATCTCAAAAATGTTTTTTCTGCGATTTTAACAAAAAATTTGAAAATGTATTATGTTGCAACAAAATATGAGTCATATATTTTGAATAATAACAGTAGCAGAACTGTGCTATGCTGACGTCAGTCAACAATTTCTTATTGAAGGGGTTGTTTACAAGGACAAGTTCAATGACATCCTAAGAAACATACTTCATGTTTGTTCTGTTTTTCCAATTAACTCTTTACATGAATCACGATTTTCTTCAAATTTAAACTTCGAAAACTCATGATAGCATTAATAAGTTTATTCGAAACTATTAATAACTGTGGCCGCCATTTTGTTACTGATATAGTACATTAAGAAGTCTCAAATGTCTGGTCAGTAGCTAAGTAAGGGGGTAGATAGATATTTATTTTTTTATTTAACCGATATTAATCATATTATTATGTACGGAATTTTTGTTTTCAACGCATACAGATCTGTGTTAAATATTATATTAATGGCTCCTGCTTCATGAAAGATTCCACCAAAGCTAGTAAATCAAGAGTAGCCAAGTAGTTCCCTTTATTACATGAACACTGACTTTCCTGATGACCTCTGAATGGTAATTCCTGAATACTTCAATGACAAGCAACGTCTACTAATCTGCTGACAATTTTCCTACTTTTTTTAAACCATTTCATTGTGTTTAATGGCCTCTGAAGTGGCATGGTCGATAAGGCACCACCCTAACATATGAAATTTCTCGGCGCACTTTATATGACTCCCAGATGCTGCGTGTTCTTTAGCTTTTTTTTTCGAAATTGTTTATGGTGTTTACACCTGTTCTGCGCCAAGAATCTTACCCATCAATGCCAAACATCAAACAATAAAAACACATTAGCTTTTGTTCACGACCTTTACCAGTTCCACACAACCACTGATATTTATTATACTAGCTTTTCTGAAATTTTCGAACAAATTTTCCGTTGTCTTGCGATAACGTTAGGTCTGCCGTTTCTCTAACGTTTTTCTTGTTACCTTTTATTCTAACAACAAGGAGGAAATATCATTGTTAAGTAAATGCACAACTGAATCGAAGTCAGGACTGTTAAATTCAGAAGTCATTAGCCTATATCCTGAATGAACACACAGATTGCCACACGAGAAAACAAGAATTACACTTTATATTTTATCAGTAATTATTCACTATGCCTATATAAAGCAAAATTATCACTTAGGGCTATCACTTTTTTTGTAACACATTAGCATACCCTATTAGCCACCTTGCTCTCATTTTTCACACTGTACTCGTACTTTGAAACTTTCTAAATAAGAAACTGTTTGTTTCCGTTATAATACCGTAACTAATATTGGCGGGCAAGAAAAGGCATGTACAGTACTTGAGGGGTCTGATCCTATCATTTCAGACCTTCTGGTGAGTAATAATTATATTTTTCCCGGCCAAAGATCAAAAATACTTTTGGAATAGATCTTGTATATCAGAATATTGCAAGAATTTCATATACAAATTTGGGCTCTATCATTAACATATAATCTTTCAAGCATATGAAAAATGTTAGTAGCTACAACCCACATCATCAGTGAAGAACTTCCTGGATCCTATTTCTATAGCAGTATAAAAATAAATTTCTGAGGTGTGCATCTATACACTAAAATTCATTATCCCTAATAACTTGTAAAGAACATGTGGAAATAATTTGTATGAAGCCGTTTGATTTAGAGACAGGGCCCTAAACATATGACAAAGGATTCCACATTTATTTTTCTTCTGAAGCCATTTAAAGGATTTTATCATCATCTTTAAAATGAAATGCTCTGGACTGAGATTGAACACACAGGACTCAGATTCAATGGCAAGCGCGTTGGCCATTCAGTCACCACAGATGATAAAGAAGTCAAATGTGAGAGATTACATAATTAAATATTACCGGTACTCATTGCCCCTAATTTAGACAACTGTGAAGTTTATCAGTGTGATAATATGTAATGTCAACATTTACAACTCTCAATGAAATTAATTTATACTGTACTTTTTCCATGTACAAAACTGTTTGTGTCTTACCCCTTCATCTTCGTCAGAACTTTCATGCTCTTCTCCTATTCCAGCATTCTTAATTTTCCTCGTAAAGTCAGGGTCCACTTCATCTTCCAATTTCATTTCAGTTTCGTCATCTTCATTCTTAAAGGACTTTTCTGCTGTTTCAGCTGCACTTTCAATTCTAAAATAATAATAATAATAATAATAATAATAATAATAATAATAATAATAATAATACAGTTATTTCCTTATTTATTTATTCATTATTAATATTAATGTGTTAGTCATCAGCGGTTGGCCAATGATAATCCAGCACAACTGAGACGATAATAATGCAATAATACAGAATAAATTGAAAACAATATTTACAATGATGACAATAATAAAAAATTTTATACATTGGATTAATATTATATTATTAATTAATAGATACAAGTAAAACAATGGCAAATAAAAAATGAGTCGCTAATTAATTATATATTGTAGCATAAAAATACCAGAAAAATTACAATAAAAAATTGAAGACAATTGTTTACAAGAATAAATAAAAGATTATGTAATTGTCAGGAACAAAATAAGTCCATGCAGTGAAAGGATCAAATTCGCAGCCATGCATGTTGGTATTTTTAATGCATCTGGAGACTTGTGAAAGAAATTTTGAGTTTCTATTATAGAAAAGTTTGTGAGCTCTCATATCTTTTGCAGAATACGTAAGATAACGTTTTTTAAGGAGTTACAGGATATATCACCTTTGAGGACCTTGCAGAATAGATAATCGAGCTCATGGCATCTAGCATATAGGCTTCGACAATTAAGGTAAACGCATATTATCTCGTAGCTATACCCAGAATTAATGGGCAGAAATCTGAATCAACATAAGGATATGAATTTCCTTTGGATGAATAATAATAATAATAATAATAATAATAATAATAATAATAATAATAATAACAGTAATAATAATAACAACAAGTGTACATATAATACTTATGGTTGGGTGCATCAACATCGGTTAAGAATTAACAGTCCTTAGCTTCTGACTCAATGCTCGCTAGGCCGCATATACATGGGCGCGCAACAGCAGTACAGTGGCGCTGCATGTAATGCGCGGAGTAAATTGTGCAAGTGTTGCACATGATACAAACCACCTGAGTAGGACGCACAAGCCTCGAACACATTTCTAGTTTCATTCTACTCGCATGATGGACGACCATGGAAAACGAGAAAGCTTTGCTAACTGCTATTTGCACTTTGGTAACATAGCATACATTTTCCCGGCCACTTACTCACTCGTAATGAGTGCACCTCTGTACACAGTGCGTTGGACATTGTGCCACTGTCACATATTCCGTGACACAGTACATGAGGGCAGGCCACCAAAGGAAAACTGGGAGGAAGAACTTAAATTGAGGGGATTCAATCTGACACCGGAACTGGAATCCGGTGTGGCCCAGTGGATAAAGTGTCAGCACATAGAGCTGAAAACTCGAGTTCAAGTCCCGATGCCAGAGAGAATTTTTCTCTGTTCCGCCCATCCTTCATCACGTGGTAATGCAGAATTCCTGCAGGAAATATCACATGTACTTCGGTACATCATAGTAATATTTATTTTATAAGATTAACAGCTGACATGACAGCTCTAATTTACTTCTTAAATATTGCATACTTCAATCCATCATCAGAAATGATGATACAGTGTACATTCACCAGTCCACTAGTAAGTAGTGACTCATGCCAAATGCAGAAAAGTCTGAAGCAGGAAATAAAAGATCTAAGTGAACGAGTATAAAAATAAATTAAATTAGTGCTTACAATGTAGCTTTTATTTTCAATATTTTCTTCATGGCATAGAAGATCTCCTTCAGAAACTTTTTCTCGACATGCTTCAGAATTTCTGCTGGTTTCACAGAAAATTTGGACTTGTATACTTCACGTGGAAGAAACTGCATATGTATCATATATACTTGGTTCCTGAAATAAGAAAATGAACAAATTACAATACTTTATTCATTCTCTTGACACTTCAGTTTCAGAAATTTAGTCAAATTAATTCACCAGTAGCAGGTGTAAGAACTGGGGTTTTCATGCATGATGGGCACTGCCTCATTTTATTTTCTTTTGCTGCTGTAATGATTCTAGGTCAATGATTCTCTAAGAAATGAAAAGATCACGGGGACCAACATTCTGGTCTATTCCTCCTTACCTCAAACCACTGAATTTTTATTTAAGAGTCATTCCACATCAAATCGCAAACTGACAAAGTATGACCTTTTCATAAATGGGCGAATTTTTTTTATGAATTCCAGGCATCAAATAAAGAGATCCATATTGTTTATTTCCACAGTTATTTATTATTTGTGTAGTTATGACTATCTGAAACTATGCGAAGTATGTGTGCACTGTAATAAGATCGCTTAGTACTATTGAGTCTATATATAGTTGAGATTTTGGGTTCAGTGCATTTGAAATATTAAATGCAATACTTTTTACTACTTTACACAATTTGGCCTAATTTTTAAATTATTTTTCTTTCAAATTAAAATGATTACATTAAATAGCATAGTTAAAAAAAAATACAAACCTATTCCCTGATGTATTATCTGTAACTAGAGCATCAAAAGTGTGGGATATGCATACAAACATTTGCAACAATTTATTTTCTGGATGCAGCACGCGCTCGCAATACACCACTATGGAATTATTTTCATACATGTGTATGCGAAAAGACTGGCCACAGAAAATTTTACGAAATTAAGTTGCATATAATAACTGTCTGCACCTCTACAAAGTAGATCATGGCTTCTTAGCTTGGAAAACATTCACCTCATTGACGGCAGCCATGAAAGCCTACATTCGAAGACAAATGATTAATACCTTCAGAAACAGTAAACATCCTATCTGAAGTTATTTTATTATTGCCAACTCAGCTAGAGGGGAGCCTGCTTTTTAATATATTGCATAAATTATAATTATATCCACTGGAAGGCTTTCTATCTGAATGTTAATTTAATACCATGTACGCCATTTAACCACTTTAAGAAAAAGTATGCATGGTTAGACTATTTATTAGTGTTTTATAAATGTGTTTAAATAATATTTTTCACCATGTTCAAATGTTTGTTTGTTAGTAAACTATCACCTGAAGATGACTTGAAGGTAAGTCGAAAATATTCGTGACTTATATTAATATTGTATCCTGATGTAACAGAATTCATTTCTGCCATCTTAACATGATAAGTGATTGAGTGAAAATAAAAACTGATTTATATGATATTATTCATTATGCTGCCGAAACTCAGGTTAGATAAACGGATCAAACAATTCTCCCAAGATGGAATGAACAAGTTTGGAGATAATATTATAATTCTGTGCAGTTTCTGCAATAAGCAAGTTGTGCGCGAAGCTACTATTTCTATTTTCCCTCACATACTAATAAAACTGTAAACAGTACCTGGTGCCATATTGAGCTGTTTATTCAAGTATAGATGATCACAGAACTCAAGAGTTTTCCTTTTTCACCCAAGAATTTAATTATTTTACTCAAGAATTTTTACCTTTGTCACTCAAGAAATTTAAGGGATTTTATTCAAGAAATTTGAGGTCCATAGTTATGATTAAGAATGTGACGTCACATCATAGTCTGTCTTTCTTGTTAGACACAACTGCAACCGTGGTTTGCGTTGTACAAGTTCACAGCTGCGTAACGCTTTGTTATGAAAAGAAGAACGGTATTGGACATGAATTATAGTGAATGTGATGTAACTAAAGCAACGATGGACTTGCATAGCAGTATGATGTCACACGCATTGCCAATGTCCATGTTCAGAAGTATGTTGCTTGGAAACCATTAATCGTAGAAAGGTCTAGTTTGCTTCATTGCATGTTGTTTATAATATATCATACCAGAATGTGATTTTGAGTTCAGTACTCCTTTAAGACTTTTCTCTCAATGACAAAATCCTATTTTTGAAAAAAAAACATCATATTAAAACTCCTAAGAAAATCCCAAACACTTATATTTACATAGTCCATGTAAAATTCAAACATCTGGAGCAAGAATAAAAATGGGACATAGAGTAATAGAATTATCCCGTTTAAAATGACTTCACATTACAGATGCTCAAAGAAATGCAACATCAGCATTTATGAAACACAGTTCAACCAAATCTTAATCATCTGAAAGCTCTGAATACACAGAAGCTTGGAACTAAAGCCAAGTAGTAATTTAATAAGAACCAGTGCCAGATTTCTAACGGAAAACAGTAAGTTTCGAACCTGTATTTATAGACTTGAGAGAGTTTTATCAGATGATGATTACTGAGAGTCTATCTTATACCTTGAGAATAAGTATAATCATAAATTGGTGACGAAGTTTACAACGATTACAGACTAACGAGAATACCAAAATAAAATATTAATCAATGTTTCTAACGTATTTGCTGATACCTCTAAAAACGTGATCATACATTTGTACATAGTATTTTATAAACATTGCGTACTTGGTGAAAGAAAGTACTATGCAAAAAAATTGAAAACAGCTTTAATTTTCACATACAGTAATTTGTTCAGCATAAATGTTATATACATTTTCACTCCTTACCTTTCAGGAAAAAGTTCAATTTTGTCCTTTACATCAATGTACTGCAATACGTCAGACATTGTAACTCTACACAATTTCAATTTCAAATTATTTGCTTTTTTCTCTAGTTTACGTATGTCAGGAAGGAACGGTATGTCCATATTTGGAGTCTTCATATTATGTGATGCTGTCATCAGCAACTCTCGCAATCGAGGTATACCCAATGTCACATTCATCTCACCACGACCAGCAAAGTGAAATGTGTTCAGAGTCATTTGAGTGGATGGCTCTCCGATGGACTGAAATAGAAAAACCATGTGTATTTGTAGACTCCTTATGCAGAAAGATTGTATATTTAAAATAACTTACTTACAAATGGCTTTTAGAGAACCCACAGGTTCACTGCCGCCCTCAAATAAGACCGCCATCGGTCCCTATCTTGAGCAAGATTAATCCGATCTCTACCATCATATCTCATCTCCCTCAAATCCATTTTTAATGCTATCCTTCCATCTACGTCTTGGCCTCCCCAAAGGTCTTTTTCCCTCCAGCCTCACAACTAACACTCTATATGCATTTCTGGATTCGCCCATACGTTCTACATGTCCTGTCCATCTCAAATGTCTGGATTTAATGTTCCTAATTATGTCAGGTGAAGAATACAATGCGTGCAGTTCTGTGTTATGTAACTTTCTCCATTCTCCTGTAACTTATCCCTCTTAGCCCCAAATATTTTCCTAAACACCTTATTCTCGAACACTCTTAACCTCTGCTCCTCTCTCGAAATGAGAGTTCAAGTTTCACAACCATATGGAACGACTGTAATATAACTGTTTTATAAATTCTAACTTTCAGTATTTTTTTAAAGTAGGCTGGACAACAAAATCTTCTTAACAGAATAATAGCACGCATTTCCTATATTTATTCTGCGTTTAACTTCCTCTCAAGTGTAATTTATAAATAATAATAATAATAATAATAATAATAATAATAATAATAATAATTTATTTACTAATATTTATTGTGCTGTACAACAGCCTGGAGCCAACAACAGTTTAACACAAGATAAAAGTTAGCACAAGATTTACAATGCACAAGGAATTACATAAACAGTGCATAAAAATAATTATTAAAATTAGAGACAAATAAAATAACCAATAATGACAAAATTAATAGATAACTGCAAAATACATGATACAGAATAGCTCAAAAACAACACAAACGAATGAAACTGAAATGAGTGTGATTTTGATGTGTATACTCAATATAAAAATAACCAAACAGCAAGCTATACATTAAACGGATCCGAATTAATGCAATATAAATTGGCAGCTTTCATGAATCTGACAACTGGAGAGATTTCGGCTTATAGGTATAAAAAATTTTTTGAAATCTTAAACCATTCGAAGGGACCCGAAGGTAGATATTGCTTATGAAGGATTCACAATCAATATCACCCTTTACAGCCTTACAAAAGAATAAGTAGTCAAATTCAAGATGTCTAACATAAAGGCTAGAAAAGTTAAAATATTTACAAGTACGCTCATAATTGAAAATAGATGAATTTGATAAAAACCTGAAAGCAAGTAGGGACATAAATTTTCTTTGAATGATTTCCAATTTAACCAAATCAGTAGAAGTAGTAGAATTCCAGAAACAGATGCGTATTCGAGTTTAGATCTGATTAATGTATAGTATAAAATTACAATAGTAGCTGGAGTAGAAAAAGAATAAGTTATAGACCTTATAAGTCCGAGCATTCTAATGGAATGATTATAAATATATTGGACATGATTATGAAAATGCAATTTGGTATCGAGTATAACTCCCAGGTCTCTAATACAGTCTTTCCTTATTATGTTGATATTATTAAGAGTATAATTGAGGACCGTTTTTGCAGAACTTGCTAACTGCAAAATTTGCAAAATTGAGATTTTGATGGATTTGTTAACATAAGGCAGGCCTCTACATGATGTTCAAAGCATCTTAGTAAAATTGGGTTATTTCTTTCATTGTAGCATGTCAAAGTGTGATCGTTTTTTCAAAACTTTCTTTCTGCTATAAGTGAGACATACAGCAAAACTTGCTTACTATAGTGTTTTGTCTCTCCTGTAAAATTTAATTTTTTTCAGTTAGCAAGTTTTGCAAAAACGGTCCTCAATTATTAAATTTGAGAGAAGTGGTTTTTCTAGAGAAGGAAATGACTAAAATTTTCGATTCATTAATTTTCATTCCATACCAGCAGACCACAGCTCAACTGCGTTTATATCATTTTGCAAAGTTATACAGTCTGCCAGACTATTAATTTTGCGAAATATTTTCAGGTCATTGGCAAATAAAAGGCAGTTAGAACTTAGTCTAGTACTGATATCATCTATAAATAATAGAGACCTCAAAGTGGAACTCTGTGGAAGTCCGCATAAACTAATATATGGATCAGAGTAAGAATTTCGAAGTCTAACACAGGATTGTCTATCTTTTAAAAAATTTTCAAACCAGTTCAGGTAGTTAGGGGTAGGATCAAAAGAGTTTAATTTACTCAGTAACATATTACGGAAAACAACACCAAATGCTTTGCTAAAGTCAAAATATATGGAATCAATTTGACCCTGAGTTTCAAATATAGGCATAGCAAAATTGAGATATGATACTAAATTAGTAGTCGTAGATTTCCCGTTTGTAAAACCATGTTGGGCCGAATTCATTTTGTTTTTCACGTAATAAGAAATATGTCTTTTATTTATTTTTTTTTATTTTTTTTTCAAAAATTTTGAGAAGTTATCAAGAATGGAAATAGGTCTATAATTACTTACAATAGCTTTATTACCATTCTTAAATATGGAAATAACAGATGCTTCCTTCCAAAGAGAAGGATATTTCCCTGTTTTCAAACTCAAATTGAAAATGTAGGTTAAAACAGGTAAGCCTATAAGAATTTCAGAGCATCCTTTAATAATAAAATTAGGGATGCCATCCATACCCATAGATTTATTAGGTTTGACATTTTTTATGGCCTTTCTGACATTCTCACTAGAGATTACAGATAGGGGTAAAAAGCCATTAATGTTAGAATAACAACTGAGAAAATTGGAGTTATGACTGATCTGAAATGATTTAAATTGACTAGCAAATGCATTTGCAATGACTCTTTGATCAGCGATGTGAACCCCATTAATAATAAATTCATTAGGAATGTTTTTCGATTTCTGAAAAGATTCTACATATTTCCAAAATTTATTAGGCTCTTTTTTAAATTGTCATCAATGGATTGTAACCATTTACATTTATCAGAATTAATCAAAGCCTTGACTTGTTTTCTACAGTAAGAGAAAATTTGATAGTGGTGATCAGATTTATATTTTTTTAGATTTCTATGTGCTTTGTTCTTTTTCTTAATGAGTTGATGTAGACTGTTTGAAAACCATTCAGGATAGTGCGACTTTTTCACAAAGGTGACAGGGACAGCTTTAGATATAGCATCATTTACAATTTTAGTCAGAGAATTAGTAGCAACATTGACATCGGTAGTAAGATATACCGTATACAATCCCAATCAAAATTGTGGAGAGTGGATAAATACAGTGATAATCACCTTGAGAATAATTTAATGGGTGATGAACATCTTCCAAAACTAGTGAATGATTAGAAAGATTAACTGAACAGTTACAGACATTTGTAAAAACAAGATCAAGAAGAGTTTTACTATTTCTCATAAGATTAATTGGTTTAGTCCAAGAAGACAAGAAAAGGAATACTGGTATAAATCCTGAGACTTAATTTTAGCATAATAATGACTATCATTAAGAATTCAACTTGATGACCAATCCATGCCAGGAGCACTGAAATCCCCGAGGATAACAATTCTAAAGCTGTGGGTATCAAGATTGTTTTCTATAAAATTTAGAGAAGACTTTACATGAATAATTTCGAGGGAAAAATTGTTCCGGAGCCGGGTATCGAACCCGGGACCTTTGGTTTAACGTACCAACGCTCTACCACTGAGCTACTCGGGAACTCTAACCGACACCGATCCAATTTTTCCCTCTATATCCACAGACCTCAAAGTGGGCTGACAACCGTCAAGCAACCAACTTCGAGTGCACACTAACTCCGTGTGACTTAAATTGTGGTTTTCTGTTAACGAACAGTGACGTGTATTATGCAAATCAAGATTTCAGGTATAACTCCCTGTAAAGTTGATTTGAATAATTTCGAGGGAAAAATTGTTCCAGAGCCGGGTATCGAACCCGGGAACCAAAGGTCCCGGGTTCGATACCCGGCTCCGGAACAATTTTTTCCTCGAAATTATTCAAATCAACTTTACAGGGAGTTATACTTGAAATCTTGATTTGCAAGACTTTACATGTTTATGATCTGTATCGGGTGTGAGATAATGATTTCCAATTAGCAGATTACAACCATCAGGCATTTTAATTTCAATCCAAACGCATTCATTAACGAATTCTAAATCATATCTTCGACGTATAAAAGGTATCCATTAAGACACCCCCACCTTTTACTTTGTTGGTAGCTTCAAATAATCTATCAGCACGAAACACAGTATAATTATTATGAAACAAATTTGTATTAACAACAGAATCGGAAAACCATGTTTCAGTGAGACAGATAATGATATCATTATTACTCACTATATTTTGGAAAATTTAATCACTTTTCATATTAAGTCCAGAAACATTTTGATAAAAAAATCTCATGATGACTATATATATATATATAATGATATACTAATATGATATGCATAAGTAATCACTATGTGATTCAAGATGATGCTCATCCAGTCAGATTCCGGCCACTTAGTCACTCGTAATGAGTGCGCCTCTGTACATAGTACATTGGACATTTTGCCACTGTCACATTTTCTGTCATACAGTACATGAGGGTACGCCACCAAAAGGAAAACTGAGAGGTAGAACTTAAATTGAGGGGATTCGATCTGGCACTGAAACTGGAATCTGGTGTGGCTTAGTGGATAAAGCATCAGCACATAGGGCTCAAAACCCGGGATTAAAATTGTATAAATCACTAGCCTCTCTGACTATCCTATATGGAAGTGAAACTTGAAGAAGAAAGACATCAGTAGATTAAGAGCTGCAGAAATGAGATATACAGTACGCACCGAACAGCTGGATATACTCTACATGCAGCCATTAGAAGAAAAACTTTTCAATTACAGGGAAAGATGGCTCCAACATGTGTCATGAATGCCACCAACTCGGATACCTAATGTTGCATTGTATTACACTACCATCCACGAGGAAGACGTCGAATTGGCCATCCACAAAACAACGCTTACAGTCTATACAGACAGTTCAGCGGCTTCTAAGCGTCACCATGGCAACTGCCCAAACTAGCCAATCAGAGACCATGACAACAGGCCAACATTGCCAACTGTTTCGCAGCGAGTACGTGTTTTGTTTGGAAGTGATGAATCTTCATTACTGTGTTACAGCAAGTATTAGTGTTCTGTCGTGGCTATTGTTTTCGTAGATATTTTGTTGTTGATGAAGGTAGAGTTAGTTTGAATTTAGTTTTAAATTTAATTTAGCTGTGAGTGTATTTGTAACATGACTTATAGTGTCAGTGTGTTTCACTTATACAATGTTGCAAGACATCACTCCTGCAGTTAGCGGCACAAAACGAACCACGGGGTCAGAGGGAGAAAGGAATGCTACAAGGGACAGCAAGTGGTCTAGAAATAACGGAAAAAGTGCTCCTCTTACAAGTCAGGCGAGAGAAATGGTTTGTAATGTGCAAGACTATTTCGAGAAAGAAGAGACAATGGCGGGCCTCTTATCCTGTACAACAGGTGGTAAATAGTACTGCAGAGGCTCTCAAAATAGGAAAGAACACCATCGTTACAATAGGAAAGGAAAGATTAAATTGAATGAGCAAGAGGATGGACCTTCCCGACTGGAAACCCTGGGAAAGAAAATGAAAGTGGAAAAGCGGATAACAAATTAAAGGCATGGTCACACATCGCTACTTTTGCAGCGCAACTTTTGTACTGCAGCTGCAATAGTTGTGTCTCATGTTCACACGTAAGCCAAAAGTAGCGTGCTGCACACTACTTTTCGTGCTGCACAACCCGAGTGCTGCAAAAGTTGCAACTGGAGGTTGCGAGTCTGTTCACACACAAGGCGCTACTTTTGCAGCCGCAGTCATGCTGCAGGTTTCCATCTCTGTGTTGACTTCTCAATATACATTTTGTGGTTATGTTCGCATTATTAAGAAACTCATGCGAAAGCTTACTTATCTATTATTTGCTTTTCTGTCCTAACTAGTATTCAGAAAGTGGCATTATTTTTACTATAAAGCTTTTAAAAACGCCTATATACTTAAATGATAACCAATAGTATATTCACGTAATCAATGTTGGCAACCCTCCTGTTTGGAACAACGCTATGGAAAGTTTAAAAAATGAATTATATCGTCAGCAATTATGCTCAGACTGTGTTGTGTATTTAATAGCTGTTACAAATAATTTATTTTCATCACATTTAACATTAAAATATATTAAAACAATAAAAGTATCATTGGCACATTTGGGTGGTAACACTGGTTGCAACCGCAGCAAAAGTTTCAACAAAACCGATATCAAAAATGCTGCGGCTGCAACCCTGAGAACCCTGTTCACACGCCGATACTTTAAAGCTGCACGCAGCATGGAAAAGTAGCGGGCAGCAGGTTCGGCAGCCGCTACTTTTCAGGTTGCACCATTTTTCACACGTCACAGTACAAGAGTTGCGCAGTTTTTTGTACTGCATCGCTGCAAACGTAGCGACGTGTGACCGTACCTTTAGATGTCTTTCAGGAGAATGCAATATGGTGGCATGTATATTTATATTACCGACGGGAGGGGCAACCTAAATTACAAAAGCTGCAAATTTTGCTTCGAGATGCGGATGTTTTTCATGGCAGTGTTTCTTCCCTGCACACTGTCTTAAAGAATTTAGGTTTCAAGTATAAAAAAATCAATGGTCGTAAGGTATTAGTGGAGAGAACTTATCGCTTACACACACATATACCATAATCACATTCATTCATATGTTTATTATTATTATTGTTATTATTATTATTATTATTATTATTATTATTATATTAGTCTGGTCAAAGACTACCGTATGATACAAATTTATGAGTTTATGATTTCATGTCAGCTGCTTAGTTCCGACACGGCAGACAGGAGGCGCAAAGAGCCGCACTGACTACAGCACAACTTCACAACGTCGCTCCCTTTCTGCATGTGCAAGCGAGAACTGTCAATACCTTTCTAGTTTGTATAGACTGTAGATCCTGTCTAGCTGAGAGCAAAATAGGTCAACTTATGGCCCAAATTTGTGTTCGGTGAATGATGATGAATGCTATATTATTATACAAGAAACAACTTACTTGAGCAGCCAGAAGTCCGACGGGTTCCCCTGGATGTACGTGAGAAAGCATGGATTTCACAGACATCAGATGCCGGAACTCAGATTTCCTACAACTGTGCCTTTCTTTCAAATATTCATCCATGAGACTGTCTAGCTTCTCTGTTATAGCACCGAAGTCACGGTCTCCTTGGAACTCTGCACTCACAGGATCAGCACATCTCAGCGCCTTGTAGTTATACCTGAGATTGAAACACAACAAGCTTCAATTCCATTTCAACCCTTACAGCAGACAAAAATCATATTTGCGTAGGCCATGTTTGGAAACACGCATAATTGTATAATCTAATATTACCGTATATATTCGCGTAATAGACGCACTTTGTTCCATAATTTTTGGATTAAAAATCCAGGGTGCGTATTATATGAAAGGAAAAATTCTGAGTAACTACCTGACAGCCCACGTGATAATCACAGCAGATTTCGACATCAGACATTTCAGTAATATTGAAAATGATTGATTTTACAGGCCCAGAACAAAATTCAAGTGGCCCAAATTTTGTTTCTGGGTCTGTATGGCTTGGAGAGCACCGACATATCGAATGCTTACGAGCAATAACAATGTGAAGTGCGTAACGTACGAAATTAATAACAAATGTAGCACAGTATAACCAGCGAATAGGGATTATAAAGAATGGACACTGAGCGAATTTTCCTGTGTTTTGTTTCTCTGTGCGCCAGCGGCTAGTTCCACTTTCAAGCGCAAGAGGTCAGTGTAATTGAGCATACGCTAAGATAATAATTGAGTATAGAGTTGAGAACACAGGATCCAAAAATCGCCTACCTCATTGCATAATCCAGTAACGCTTTGCTTCAAATAAATTCAAGTTAACAGCTTTTCCTTATTTCTCAGTGACAAACTAGTTGTAATAATAATATTTTATACATTATACATTATATTATAAAATAATATAATACATTATAAAATTAAGTATCGAATTCGTTTAATATTTGTATATAATATAATATAGGTATATGGTTTTACTTCTCCTAAGAGTTTTGTTTTTCCATTTTCAGTGCTATCAAATCATTACATATTTTAATTGTTGTTGGGGTCAACGTCTCAACTCTCATTATAAAGGAACTCTAGAGTCTAGACATTACAGTTAATGAAGGATTTATTATTCTATGGATCCAATTTATTTTATTTGAGTACATAATGTACCTAGATGTATTAATTATGTGTGTTATATTTCCACTGTGTTGACTGCTAGCTGGTGTGATGTCAGTGCCAACTCTAGGGAGAAAGCAGAATCTGACACTTAGCTGGCTGAAGGTCATTGAAATCAGTCCGGCTATATCAAAGGTACCGACACGAAGTGTCCATTCTTTATAATCCCTATTTGCTGGTATAACCTAAAACTGAATACAAATAAAGCAGAAACTAGGTATAAAATGTAATGCGGATTTATTTTCCCTACATATTACTGTAAAAAATTGGGATGCATACATTATGCAACAGGATCTATTACATGAGTAAATATGGTATTTGCAACTGCTAAATAGATAGAAAACAATGAGAACATTTTTAGAAACTAGTTCAAGCAAATAGCTACTCGTACTTTGCGTGCAAATGCATGAACATACATACTCTGCATGTCTAGCCTACTGATGGTCATTTCAAATTGTCCTTCTTACTACCAGAAGTCCCCCAGAAATAAGGGTGACGAACAGTCACTTGACGAAAACATTAATTGATTCAAAAACCATGCTAACTTGATATACTGCTAAAATTCTGGACAAACAATTAGAATAACGAAATAAGTTGCAGAAAATTTTCAATTCGTACTGATTTTATCTACCACCTACCGCTCCCACTTCAACAAAATCTGTTGGTAGGCAGCAAGTGGTCGAATGCCAATACATGGACAAGTCCATACACACTTCCCTATGCAGGGTGGTACCACTCCACATCACTGCACACTACTGGCACTGGTCTGCATTTCCCTATTGCCATTGGATGTGCATTCATATTAAAGCACTCTACTCCACATCTCAAATTTGTAAAAATCACTTCCGAATACATAATAAACCTTACAGGACTGAAAGAAAGTTACATTTTAAATGGTTCACAATACTCACGTCTCAATTGTGTCAGTATCGCTCTCCCTCCAAAGCTTGCACATAGTTTCAGCAAATCTTGGTCTTCCTGTTTCCTTGTTCAACTTCCTTCCTTTGTATACTTTATGATCTTTCATATCAGCAGAAAACAATAAAAATGGACTAATTCTATGTTTTTGGAAAGGATTTCCATTCTTTTTCTTCCATTTACGAATCTGAAAAAAAAGAAAGCGGCACAAAGTGAAGAAAAAAATCATGAGAGAGTAAAAGAAAATCAGAGGAGTAATGACTGATGAATATAAAATATTAGTCCATGCTACTTTTATAGGAATAATCAAAATCAATTTTCTCTACAAGATGGCCTTGTAACAACCTATACCCAGGCCACTGCAACATTGCACTTGGCAGTTTAGTGCTACGCTGGTGACGAGAGACGTGACCTTGCCACAGTGACCCTCACTACACAACAGCTGACTTAAATCATGCGGAGTTTGCTACTTTGCTCCGTTAAATTAAATGGTAATTATTATGTGACTCATTCTTTATTACTGTTATCTTGGAGACACCTGAAGTTTTTTTTATGTCCACTGTATTAAATTATCTGCACAAATGGAGGGTTGCCCATACATATAGACAAATTCCATCTCCTGCTCATAAAATTGAAGAATCATGTGCACCATTCTGACACCTGACTATTTACGCATGGATTCCCACTACGTGCGTTACCATTTTTTGAACACCTTTTTTCTTTGCAACATTTCACACCAGTGCTACAAATTATTTATTACTTTAGAACACTAACTAACAAATTACACACATGATAGTAACACTATGTAACATAAGCAAATCGACAACACAGCAGTGCTCCATGTGGCAACATGAGCAGCTGATAGAAAATGCTACGTTCTGATTGGTTCAGAAGGCTACTGCATAGCATTCAGTTTTTTCATAGGAAGGATTTCCAACCCAACTGTACCATGTGTGTTCATCAGATTTGTTGACATCAATCTTGTATACGCTGACGAAGTATTTCAACAGTGGGAATGGGTTCTGAGTACACAATTTCTTTCAGACAGTTCCACAAATAAAATTCCAGAAATGTGTTCAATGAACTATATCCTAACAAATGGATAGGACGCGCAGGACCCACTTGATGGCCTGTGCGTTCCCCAGACTTAAACCCACTGAATTTTCATTTGAAAGAGTGTGGCATTCTACACAACGACTGTATGCTTGCATTCAAGCCACAGGGAGTCATTCTGGGCATTTCTTGTAATGTTACGCCTATCATTGCTGCAACAGAACTGTACTGATAACTTGGAAATGCGGTACAAATGGCCACTATTCATATAGCACTTTTCACTGTTTTAGTGTGTCCTCCCCCCTGGTGACGTGCGTCCCACATATTAAGACTCACCCTATATATGTAAGCAGAAGAGAGTCTTGATTTTTGCCAAAGAATCACATGATAGAGTGGATGTCCAGTAATTAATTTCCATCCCTTTTAATTGTGATAAAAATAGATGCCAACCCCAACACATACTGGACTGCTTACAATAAAAAAAGTACAGAATCTTCTCAAAATAAATAATGGACTAAAAATGTCGAAGCTTATGAATCTGATCCCATAGACTACAGTGTAACAAGAGCAACAACAGCAGTAGCAGCAACATTTCTTTCACACTCAAATGTCTCATAGCTACAAATAAGATTATAAATGTATTTAAGTTTGCCAATTTATTTAAGTATCGTGCCTCTTGCTTCTTCTGAGATATTTTGCAAAGTGCTATATTACAAATAAAATTATTGCTAAATCAGGATAAAACCGTTTCAAATAATCACAGATTTTAATGCTCTCAAAACTAACTTCAACATCTTAGAAAACATATCTTTTCCAGTTTATTTCTATTCACAATATTAACTCCTTAACACTCTATAAAATCTCTGCATGAATGGAATCAAACCTAATATGTTGCTGATGAACTGACATACAGTAACTATAGTAAAACTAGTTGTATTTAGTTAAGAAATTCGAGATTCTCAGGTTAATATTGGGATACTGTGATAAAATAGATTTTGGATTTTTTGGGTGAATAAATGTTTTTTTGTTCGCGATTACTTGTCAATTAAGTTAAAAATTTTAGACATGATGTCTCTAGCAAAAATACCAAATTTTATATCGCATAAAGATACAAATTTTCAGGATAAAAATATGCAACAAAATATTTTTCATATTTCGATTATTAACACATATTGGGGAGCTTGACTTTTTGCAGTGGTGTCTTATGCATATCAATTTTAATAGTGTTAAATTGGTAGTAGATGAAATGGACAAAAACTACGTTCAAAATGTATTGAAGAAATAAATCTCCATATGTTTCTGCTAATTTGAGTGTCTTGTCCAACTCCATTAAAAACTAGAAGAAATAACAAACCTCCTGAAAGAAACTGTTAAAAAAAGTACACGATACTGAAAGAAAAAATGGCAAGTTTAAAAACAAAACGGAAAAGTTTTAAAAAATAATCTAAACTTGTGTTCAGAAAAAATATTGAATTTGAAATTACGAGCAAAGTTGCCCAAGCTCCAGAAGATCAACAAGCAGACAACGAGAACCTGAGAGTTAATGTCTGATATCCCTCTTCTGAAGTACGTTAGACTGACTTCATTTGATATAGAACAGTCGTTTTCCCAGTACCGACTGTGTTCTGTGACAATCAACAGAGATTTTTAATGGATAATTCGGAGATGTCATGTATTGTGAACTGGAACTCCAAAGACATTTTGACTGATGAGGCATGGTTAATGAGTACACACAGGCTTTTACTCGTATTTAACTAGTTAGGATTTTTAGGTGTTAGGATATTGAACATTATTATGTGAAGGATGAAAATATTTTTAATGTTTTAGCAAATATTTTTTAATTTTTTAACACATAAAAAAATTAGTAATTCTCAATTTTATCACCTAAAAATCCTAAACCCAGTCATAACACTGACATCTGAAAGTAAGATTATTTATTTATTTTCCAATGGCTAGAATTGACGATCAAGTCATTTTCCCTCTAGCTTCCCAGTACAAGCTAACAAGGTCCCCAGTCTGTTGTGCAGGTGGATTTCAGGCTGGGCAGGACAGGAGGTGTTGTTTGTCCATGATTTGGTCAGGGTTGTTGCACAACACATCTGTTGGAGTGGTATATGCCTACGGTGAGCCAGGCAGTCATGTCCTGACATCAACCTAAATTTTGCTACAGCTTCCTTGCGGCCTTCATATTTTACTTCCATTGATAGTTCATCAATTTTTTCTCATGACTTCCCTCTGGCAGCTGTAATATTTTCTTGTGTGTTTTCCATTTGAAATGCTTTCTTGATTTCTTCAATCTTCCTGCAGAGGTTTGATTTGGAGTGGATTATTGTTTGGATTTTAGTGCCTTTTTTGGAAAGTTGATCTGCCATTTCATTGTCAAATAGTCCAACATGTGAAAGTGTTATTATATATTGTTGTATATAATTAATTAGTATATGATATAATTAATTTTGTATATGAAAATCAAGATTACCTGTTTTTTTCGCTGTGCTATGTCAGCAGTAGTTTGTTCATCATCCAACATTTCTGACGAAAAATTCTTAATCACTTTATAATTGTCTGCAAGAAATGGGATTTGTTTCTTCTTCAGAAACTGGGCTTTCATGACATCTTTCCCATCTTCACCATAAGCAAACTAAAAACAGAAACATAATATCTATGTAAATTCTTGTATTCCATGTTGCACTTTCAATGCAATTGGAAAACAGACAAGAATAATGATAAAACAAAAAACTTGCTGAACATGGACGTGCTTTTTTCAAATCTTCACACTATGTTTGAAGTTCATAAACAGCAGTTATTATTTAGTACTTATGTATGACATGTTGACACAAAAACTGTACACACACGTACAATATACAGTACGTAGGTGAGTTAAATGAAAAACTAAAAAATGTATGCAGACATAAAAACTGCCATTCACACACATATATGCAGATGAGTAATTAACAGAAAAAAAATAATATTGAAAAAAAAAAAAAATTTGTTCTAAATTCAGGAACCATTTACTCAGAAACTACTTAAGATAAAGGGCTGAAATTGTGTATGCTAATGTAAACTATATACTTCTTCAAATAAATGGACTGCTATTTTTAAATATTTAATTCAAGTAGTGAAAATGTGGAGAGACACATCATATTTTTATAGGACAAAATAAACGTATGGACATTCGTCACATTGTGCTTGTGTAATTGAAGAAGTACTGTTTTTATTCCCCTCATTTTTTCAAATAATATGCTTTTGACAAAGGGCGAAACTTTTGAAAAATGTGAGATTAAAAATTTTTTGTAACAGATGTTCCTAACTGTTGACAATCGCAAATTTTCTTTTCCAACACACTTTTCTTTCTGCCATGTCTATATTAAAACAATGAAAGATAATTTGTTTCTGTGGCCAGCTCACAACTCACCAACATTTGTTTATCACACGGTGTATAGGACATTAGTCTGTCTTTGATAGAAACAGAAGAAAAAAATATCTTATATATTCATACTGTTAACAGCACTACCGAGTTAACAGTCATTGTGACTCAGTGAAACATACATCTGCATATATATATATATATATATATATATATATATACAGTATATGTCTGTGGATCATGTTATGTTGAAATGTACAAAAGCTCTGTTATTAAAGCAAAATAAACAATTCCTAAATTCACTGGCGAATATGCCCCAAGCACTAATGGAAAATAGTAATGGTTTGTCAAGCATGCAGCAAACATCTAAGTGCAATTTTTATGCGTAACTTAAGTTTTGTATACATTGCACAATCTTCAATAAAAGATGCTCCTTTCCTAGTAGGCAGGCAACACATTCAGACCAACTTGTTATGAAGAAGATTACAAGGAAGCAATGACTTCGAAAACTTTTGCATCAAAGCTAACCCCGAGTACATGAGCTCTGGAAAGACATGTGCAAGGACTTGATTTCAAAAAATGCATTTCGGAATTTCTTTGAAAAATACTGCGAAAAAAAAATTTCAGAGGAACCAACATTAAATACACACTTCATTCAAAAACAAGTTGTAAGTTATTTCATCAAGAGAACCTCCCCCCCCTCCCCAAAAAAATATATATATACATATATATGGTGGGAGTGAAATAACCCTGCAGATTTTTAGAGTGAATAGCTCATGTTGCATGTAACAAAAAACTGTAATACCAGATTGGTGGAGAGTTCACAGTTTTCTCCGAAAAAAATGTTTTTTCCTAAATGTTTAACACCCTCTTATTTGGTAACTATTGCAAATTGGATTGTGATTCTTGTCCATATTGATAGAAAATCTAATAAAGAATCATTTATCCCTCTGTCCAGTTCAATAATGTGGGCGGTTTTCGTGTAAATTTAATTAAAAAACCACTGAATGATGCAATCCACATCGCAACGTTGTAGCTAGAGAAGGGAGCATAATATAGGTTTCCTATTCATTCAGAATACCCTATCATGCCTTTCAATCTGCAAGGTTATTTCACTTCCACCATATATGTATATATACGGTATATATATTCAATATACTTAACATGACAATACATGCATATTTAAATCTTAACTCTAGAGACCACACTCTTCCAATAACTACCATATTGGCAAAAATCTAATAGAAAATACTCAACATTAAAACTAAACCATGGATCCAGAGCAATAGTTACAGTCGATAGCATTAAGGTAAGAAGTCAAAAATGCGTTCATTTCTTCAAGAGCCAATTTAACTGTGTTGGGTTGGGCCTAAAAAATTGTCTGGCAGTGATAAAAAGAAGGAAGCCGTAGAGGCTACTGAATTGTTACATCAGCTAGAAAAATTTGACGCCTTATTTTATTTGGTATGTTTAAACGATATTTTTGCTCTTGCAAATTCATTATTGGAAGCACCTCAGTATTAGTAAATGTTCGTCCTTCATTAAGGCAATGATAGAAAACTTTTCAAAGCTCTGAAATGAAGAAAAATTCGACAATCATGTCAAGCACTACACTTTGTAATCTAGCAATTCTATCCATTGAGAGGGAGAAAAGTTGGGATTTGTTGAAGGATCCACCATCAGTGATCGACAGATTCGTTGCTAGGAAATCTCAACAGCTCCAGTTCACCTTATGAAGCCTTTGTATAGATATGCCTTGCATGGTTGTTTATCATAATTTTGCATGTTATTAAATAAGACTTCCGAGAATGAGTTTCAAGAGAGTTAACGGCAGCGGCATTGTCAGGAGATGGCTCAGGTACTTTCAAAACCCTGCATATCTGACCCACCCAAAATAATTAGTCTGGCTACACCACTGCTCGTGACCAGAATATTGTACGAAATGGAAATATAAAAATTGAAAATTTATCCTCTGAAGAGGTGGAAAAATTAAAATATCTTGGAGCAAAAGTAACAAATATAAATGACACTCGGGAGGAAATTAAATGCAGAATAAATATGGGAAATACCTGTTATTATTCGGTTGAGAAGCTTTTATCATCCAGTCTGCTGTCAAAAAAACTGACAGAATTTATAAAACAATTATATTACCGATTATTCTGTATGGTTGTGAAACTTGGACTCTCACTTTGAGAGAGGAACAGAGATTAAGGGTGCTTGAGAATAAGGTGCTTAGGAAAACATTTGTGACAAAAAAGGATGAAGTTACAGGAGAATGGAAACAGTTACACAACACAGAACTAGACACATTGTATTTTTCACCTGACATAATTAGGAACATTAAATCCAGACATTTGAGATGGGTAGGGCATGTAGCACGTATGGGTGAATCCAGAAATGCATATAGAATGTTAGTTGGGAGGCCGGAGGGAAAAAGACCTTTGGGAAGGCCGAGACATAGATGGGAGGATAATATTAAAATAGATTTGAGAGAGGTGGGATATGATTATAGAGACTGGATTAATCTTGCTCAGGATAGGGCAACAATGAACCTCTGGGTTCCTTACATGCCGTAAGTAAAATAAAAATTATAAATTATGATTTATTTAACGACGCTCACAACTGCCGAGGTTATATCAGCATCACCGGTGTGCCAGAATTTTGTCCCACAGGAGTTCTTTTACATGCCATTAAATCTAGGGACATGAGCCTGTCACATTTAAGCACACTTAATGCCATTGACCTGGCCGGCATAGAACCCGCAACCTCAGGCACAGAAGGCCTGCGCTATACGAACTGTGCTACTCAGGGCGACACCACAGTCTACTATATACAGTCGCGATGCTCAATATGTAGTAAAAATGCAAACATGGGTAGTTGCCCACCACTAGGATCGCTACTATCGCCTCATCATCGCAGATCTCTCTCCTAGTAGGCAACAAAATATGTTACACTTTCGTTGTCGTGTTCTTTTGGAAAAATTAACACCTTCCTTCCATAATTGAAATATTAAATGGATAAAGTTAATTTATTATTTTAATGAAGTATATTAAATTCCACCATAAACTCGAAGATACCTGCAAGAAATAAGTTAATATAATTTTTGTTTGTGCAAAACGAACTGAAATTTAATATAATAGCTTCACTCATTCAAGATTATAGCGATAATTAACTATGAAACCAATAAATATTAAATTGCATTTCTCTTTACAACAATAATAATGGAAATATGAATTAATGGAGTAACTTACGTGTACCGGTACTTGTAGTGTAGGCTTACGTAGTTAACAAAGAGGGATGAGGTTAAGCAATAATAATCACACCAGAATTGGAAATAAAATGTGATCAATAAATTTTATTGTAACAGACTTTTTCTACGTCTCTAGTAAAGCAACAAATAAAAATAACAACAAAATTAACAGCTATAATTAAAAACATATCCTTTGAAAAAAAAAGTAGGCCTAAGCAATAATAATCCCACCAGAATTGAAAATAAAACGTGATCAATGAATTTCATTAAAACAAACTTAATTTTTCTACGTCTTTAGTAAAATAACACATAAAAATAATAACAAAATTAATAGCTACAATTAAAAATATATCCTCTGGAAAAAAAAGTAGACCTAACCTTTATTTCTCTGGAAATTTAGCAGCCTAAGTGACAGAACTTTAACTGGTATCTAATGTCCTTTCGGTTAGACTGAATCATTTCATTGTGAAATTTAAGGATATAATGTATTCTAACAGTCACAAAGAACTTCAAAATTAAGAGTTTTGTTTCTGCACAGCATTCTTGTGGAAACCCAGGAACCTTTCTGAATCTTTCGGAAATCGGAAAAAGGATAACTCTGGCCTCTTTCTCTTACTGTTGCTACAATTTATAGCACTACAAACGTCTCCTCCTTGTCCCATATTATTATTCCAATTATTATATTTTAGCCATTAACATTTTCATTACAACCAATAACGAACAAGCATCAATGTGAAATACGCAACGAGCTAGCACTCGATGGAAATATGACACAGTCCAAAGTCGACCATGGACAGTCTATTGTTTCTAGTTGCTAACCGCTTGGAGCGCTTTATCACGAGATTTGCAAAAAAACACCTCAAGCTTCGCGACTTTATATAGTAGACTGTGGCGACACTGTAAGTAAGTAAACCTGCTACAAAATGTCATCCTTACTGCTATCCATGTTCTTAGAAACACAGCACTTTTTGAAACGCTTCACAGCCAATACTGATCCAAGCTGTAAATATGTATTGGATCAGTACTGTGCACTTCGTTTTTTCCAATTTGCTATTAGCTATTGGTGTCAGAGCATGGTCCGTTTAAGCAATAGTCTTCAACCTTCCTAAACACCCTGGTGTTCTATTTCAAGCACAAAATGGTTGCATGACTGAGGAATTTATGGTTGACTGCTTTAGGTTTGTTGTAAATAAAGCCTTTAAGGACAACATGCGCAGAGTATATGATCAGTTAGTATAGTCTGCATGTCCTATAAAGTAGACTTCTTTTATCACTCAAAAATGCTAGGCTGCGATTATAATATTATAAGAATGGTTTTCACACAGCTGTTTCTGTGCAAAAACATCGTAATAGATTTGGACCCATACTGAAATCATCATTACCGATATCATTTTACTTTTGAAGAAATGAATGGTGAGTGCTTCTCATTACCATACCTGCACTACAGTGCCATCACTGTCTCTAACTGTCATGTCGTAATGAACTACTAAACCTTCCAAATGTTTAACTAAGCATCTTTGGAGATATCCACTCCTACTGGTTTTCACAGCTGTATCAATTAAACCCTGAAAATAAGAAATGATTGTGGTTAAATACATACATGAAAACAAGTATCAGTATTCTCATGAATACTGTGAAATATTGTGGTTAAATACATACATGAAAACAAGTATCAGTATTCTCATGAATACTGTGAAATATTATGTTTAAATACATACATGAAAACAAGTATCAGTATTCTCATGAATACTGTGAAATATTGTGTTTAAATACATGCATGAAAACAAGTATCAGTATTCTCATGAATACTGTGAAATATTATGTTTAAATAGTATTCTCATGAATACTGTGAAATATTATGTTTAAATACATACATGAAAACAAGTATCAGTATTCTCATGAATACTGTGAAATATTGTGTTTAAATACATGCATGAAAACAAGTATCAGTATTCTCATGAATACTGTGAAATATTATGTTTAAATACATACATGAAAACAAGTATCAGTATTCTCATGAATACTGTGAAATATTGTGGTTAAATACATACATGAAAACAAGTATCAGTATTCTCATGAATACTGTGAAATATTATGTTTAAATAGTATTCTCATGAATACTGTGAAATATTATGTTTAAATACATACATGAAAACAAGTATCAGTATTCTCATGAATACTGTGAAATATTGTGGTTAAATACATACATGAAAACAAGTATCAGTACTCTTTGTCCCTTGTGGCAGCTCACGAATAGTGAGATTTCTAAATTCTGTAACGGTTCTTTCAAACTGCTCTAATTTCTGTTGTAGCCATGACAGATCCGTGATTCTTTTTTTTTTAAACTGCTGAATTTAAGTTAGTGCATGGCCTGTAGTAAAATGTAAGGAATGACGTTTGAGCCTACCTGGGGCCTCTTT
The DNA here is from genome assembly GCF_040183065.1 of Periplaneta americana. NCBI lineage: Eukaryota > Metazoa > Arthropoda > Insecta > Blattodea > Blattidae > Periplaneta > Periplaneta americana. The sequence continues at coordinate 187,700,239 of NC_091124.1, forward strand.
AAATCTGCAGTGTTGCACTAAAATGCTTATTTCTCGAAAACCATGTATCAGTTTTACATAAAATAAACACATTCTTAACCTAAAAACCTAAAGAATTAAAGTACAAAATGAAGTCAAATTTAAAAGTGACAAAATTGATCATTTTTGGTCACTGTAAGTGTCCAGTCATACCTGAACTGTTGAAAAAGGCGTAAAATGAATAAGAAAAAAATGTGTCACGTTTATAATACCTCTCTTCCAGCCATACAATGGAAAAAAAATTCCTGTGGCTTGATACCAGTCATGAACCTTCCATCCACAAAGCCTCCGGCTCTTGGCGATGTGTCGTAGCGAGGAAAGCTGGGGAGTGCCTTGCCTGACGCCATGTGCGGAGGCCTCTTGCCTTCCAGTTCAATCTGACCCAGCAGGCAGGAGATCTGCATAGCATTCACAGCTGAACCCTTGGCACCAGTCTGAATCATAAGCTGCAAGTTATTGCGGGGAAATCTCTTCAAAAGCCCCCCTGGAATGCACGCCCTATAGCCAGAACAGATTAAATGATGTTAGCACATTTCAAAGTTTTTTTAACCTGTATTTAATTTCAAATTGTAATTTCATTAACATACAATAGTTATATGCTGTTGACTGATGCTAATGTGTTGGTTATGAACAAAACAAATGATGTCAACTCGTACAGTTCAAACTGCTGTGTGTAGTCGCTTAAATTTCAGTTCTTGAGGATATTTACCACTAATAATTTTTTCATATTGATTTATATTAAAATATTGAAAATATGCCACCTACTTTTTTATGTTTTAATTTCACATCCACGAGTTCTGACACAGGCTTTCCCACAGTTACAATTTCGCTTTTTCATTGAAAGAACGGCAATCAAATGACTTTTTCAGAATTTCTTCTATTGTGCACTAATTTTAAGTCATTATATGACACTCACCCTTCAATTTATACTTTTGCATCAATAATGAAACACTATTCACTTCAATTTTTACATACCAATACTCTTGGAATTAGAAATCACCACCAAAGCACATCTGCTTAGCGCCTACTGGACCGACATAACAAACAATCTGTGGAGTGCAATAACGAATACTGTGTTGTTGTGTGGAGTGAAATACCCATTGTTGACGGGAGTGTTTAAATTCAGTTATAGAAAGTCATTATTGTTGTGAATAAAAGTTACATTATTGTTTGAATTAAAAGTCACACTATTAATAAACGAAAGCTACAGTGTTTCAGAAATATCTCACTGAAACATACCTGTTTACTTTATTTGTGTAGTCATCAAGCAAATTCTTATATGAGCCATCAATAATTGCTCTTCCTATGGCTTTGTCCTGATACACTTCATCCATTTTCTGATTCATCTCTTCTCGTGATGTTGTTTCTGGAAGGTTAAGTGCAGTTTTCACAGCAGTGTCACCTATCTGAAAATTGTGAGACATAAGTTCATTAAATAAAAATTATTTATATATAAAAAGATTATACAATCTTTGAAAAAAAATCTTTTATACTATAGCATCAAATATAAGAGTGAAGGATTTTAACATTCATTTATGGAGACGATTTTGTACAAATTCTAAAAGTCCTAAAATATAAGAAAGATGAAACAAGAGGATGCAAGAAAACATCTTTAAAAAGCTATGTCAAATTTTATATTTACTATTTTAACTGTTATATTTGCAAAACTTTTCATATTTACATTATATAAAAAAAAGTTAATTTATAGCTCTACTGATGAAATCTGATCCTTGTTTCTGCATCATTTTCCACTTTTAGTTGAAAGGAATACTGTCACAAAGTAAAGTAAAACTTACATTTCTAGCATCTCTAATGATATTGGACCTCCACTTTTCTGCAGCATCCACAACAAGAATGTCTTCAACACCAAGTGAGAAACCTTCAATTTTTAGAAAAGCATTGAAAAGCTTTGCAAACGAATTCAACAATGCACCAGAATATGTTCCACCATACAGCTGGAAAACACAATGAAATATAAACAAGTTTCTATTAACAAAAATGATCAGTCAAATATAAAGCAAGAACAGTCATTTTTCACCATTCAAAAAGTTGTAAAGTAGCATTATACACCTAAGCTTGCTGTGTATCTTCAAATCTCCTCACAGCACAGTTTTTATTAGCATGGCACCATTAACTAGTTGGATGTATTCAATACCGTTACTAGATAATTAACTGATAGTTTTCGCCCTTCCTTCTGATTTGTAAAACGAATTCAGCCAACTATTTTCATATTATCGCACAATTTGAATTGCATGCTTTTGTTGTAATTACACGAGGGTGGTTCGATATGTAAGGCACAGATCCGACTCATATCAACGTATTTCACAAAATCTGGGGCAGGGAGAGGGGAAATAAAACAAACATTCCACACAGTCACCATTAAGATTCAAACAAGTTTAAACATTCCTTCACAGGGTTTTCCTGTCCAAGGAAAATTAAATTATGCAAAACTCCAGTTTTCAATGTGTTTTAACCCTTAAATAATTTTCTGGATAAGAAGTTCTTGAATGGACCAAAGAGGTGAAAATCCGATGGTGCCAGATCAGGACTACGAGGTGGATGCAGCAGAAATTCCCACTTGCACTTTTCCAAGCTTTTGCCTGGTTTGATGTGAGGTAGTGCACCACCATGCAGAAATCTCTCACGAGCATGTAACCCTGGCTTATTCAATCAATATGTTGAGAGTGTCACAGTATGTCACCATTGAAGGCCTTGAAAATCCTAGAGTAATCGCAGTTATTATCACAGAAGTAAACACTGAAATACTGAAACAATTGTCTTTAGAGACAATTAATATTAGGTACCCTCCACAAAACTGGCTTCATTTATACACCGACGGATTCTTGATCTCCAGAGAACAAGGTGCAGGTGCAGGTGTTACGTGCTGTCTCTTCTCACTTTATAGATCTCTTGGATATGGAACAACAAGTTTTGATGGTGAAATCATTGCAATAAGTGAATGTCTCAGGAATCTTCTATGCCACATCAATAAATTTAGGAATGCAGTTATATTGTCAGACTCCAAAGCAGCTATTCTATCAATCGTCTCTACACACACACCTTCATCTCAAACAGCAGAAATAACTAAAATGCTCTCTCAATTATTATCACTGAATAAAAGAATTGTATTCCAATGGATACCATCCCATTGTGGAATCCTGGGAAACGAGAATGCGGATGCTTTAGCAAAGAAGGGCAGCACTGCTACTTACAGACCTGTTACTAAATCTACGTATTACTCTGTGAAGAGATTTATTAAATCTACATACTTAGACTTCAACAAACAAAATTTGATAACTCAATCCCAAGGGAAAAAATGGAACTCTCTTCATCAAAATCCACAGTTAATTCCCGATTTACCACGCAAATCGTCTGTAGCTGCATTTAGATTGTTAGCAGGCCATGACTGTTTGGCCAAACACCTGCATAGAATTGGAATATATCAGTCCCCTAACTGCCCATTGTGCAACTCAAACCAAGAAATGGATTCGGAACACCTTGAAATCTGTGCTTCAGTGGCTGGTCATGATAATATCTTTGAAAAATATTGGAGTGCGAGAGGTCAAATGACTTTATTGTCAAATGCCTGGCATTAGAAAACAACAACTTTTTTTTTTTTTTCAGATGACTGAACTTCGAATTTCTTACATCACTGAAGCGAACTCTAAACCCATGTTTCATCTCCCATAACGCTGCTTTACAAAAAAGGGTTTTCTTCCTCTCAGTAATAATGGTAGAGATTTTGTAGTGATGCAACCTTTCTTTTGCTTTTGTGTTCCTCAGTCAGCAATTTCAGAACCCAGCACACGGATACTTCACATAAATTTAAGCCTGAGATTATTTCATGAAGAATGCTCTTTGGAATGTTCATCGTCGCTTCAATTTCACGGACTTCAATTCTTCAAACGTCCCTTAGCAAACCTTCGACAATAGCACACTTGTCCTGGCCTGCCCCTCTGTTGCTCTGGACCATCATTCAGTTTCATTTGATCATCTTGAAATTTGTTGCAAACACACACGTACTTACTTCTTTTCAACATAAAATGTCTTGCCCATAAAAGTCACTAACCTGCGATGATATTATAAATTTGTGTATAGATAGAGAGCAGCTGCTATGGTGAAAAATTTTCAGGGGCAGCAAATTTTTAAATAACAAATCTACGTCTTAAGTTGGAAGGCCACTATTATTCGTTTCTTAATATATGTTGAATTAACGTGATATCTAGACTACAAGAAGACTTTCCAATAGTCGACTATGGAAACGTGTTTTTCGACAATTTTCAGTGCAAATAACACCTATTATTCATTTGTAGCACTATATGAACAGCGTGTAGTTATTCAATTATCTACAAAAATAAAATGTAGATGTGGGAATTTTCAGATAATTTTAAGATAACTGTAATTTGCAGATAATTGTGTTTATAAATGATAGTGGCAACACTGACTACAGCAGATTTCTCTTCAGCTATTCTCTTGTACACTTGGGACAGTGGATAGTTGAACACTCACACCAGGTCACATGCTCTTTACCTTCCCATGTGGGAGAGATCAGACTGCGGCATGTTTACATTTTTCAGCTCTCCACTGCGCCACGTGCACTGCAGCATTCCAGTGCTCAGCAGAGCACACCTCCTCATGACTGAGAAGATAAAAAAATGATTTGCGCACAAACATAACTCAGAACTACCTCAACTCACTAGCTATCATCTCCATAGAGGACAACATTTTGGAGAAAATGAGCTTGTCCAAATTCGTTGATCAGTTTGCTCAGCAGAAGGCAAGGCAAAAGAATTCATAGGGTTTGACACAGAATATGTCTTTCCCCGCAATGGGTATGAGAACCTGTTCCAGTATCCGTGGCGAAACAAAAAATGACAGAATTTAAAATGCTTCCTCTAACAAGACTATCTGCCACAGCCAAATGCTAATGTTATTAGTAGTTAGGCCACGCAGCAATGTAACTTGTGTGATCACAACCAATGTTGCCATCTTCCCTTGTTACGAGCATGAGAGCACAAAAGTTGTGTGTAAAATTAACAGTGCCACACAGTCTATCTCAACACTGAGGGCAGCTACAGATGTGTGCAACCGCTGGTTTGATTTGTAACTGCGAGTTCTGCAATATTAAAGTGATAATAGACATGTGCGATACACTTTGAGGGAACTACAGTGGAAAATTTGTTGTGAACTGGGACTAATTTCAGAATGTTTCCTTATATGAAGTGAAAATATATTGTTGTTCAAATGCCTAGATGTTTGGCAATGAAGCCCTTAGTCCTCTTGCACTCCAATATTTCTGAGGTATAGAATCTTCTTTTAGTATTGCACAACATACAAAAGGGAGAGTGAAGCGAAAATATGTTGCATGCTTCACATTCATTACTTCTGTTATCGTATCTTCCATTAGAAAACCAACACGAAAATAAAACATTCAAACCAACACAACTGAGGTGGATAGAAGCAAAGAGGTGTAAGTGACATTTTAAAAAAATGATTTACGTGCCTCCAGGGTAAACTAAAGCATTTAAAATTTCAGTGGTAAAGGGATGTCTTTTATCCACATTGCACATTAACATTTAAAATTGTTGTTGTTGTTGTCTAGTGCCTTGCATTTGCCAATGAAGCCATTAGCAGTCGTGCTTTCCAATACTTTTGAACTGTAGTGTCTTCTGATCTTAATGCTTCACAGGTCTGCAAGTGATCTTCATTCATTTCTGCTGGATCGTTACACAGGACACATATGGGTGAAGCTGAGATACCTATTCTGTAGAGATGACTTGCTAGACAGTCATGATTTGTCAATAGTCTGAAGGCTGCAACTGCTGTTTTCCTTGGTCTCTGGGGGATTATATCTGGGTTGGGAAGTAGTGTAATCCATTTTTTGTCTTTAGCATTTGATTCTATTTCTTGTAGGTATGAATGAGAAAATTTTGTAGTGATCAAGCGTTTTATTGAGGAATATGAGAAATTAAATTTAGATTTTTGTTTTATTGTTGTGCCTTTCTTGGCAAGTGTGTCTGCGGTTTCATTCCCCATGACTCCACAGTGTGCTGGAATCCATTGGAGACGGACAATCTTATTAACTTTTTGGAGTTGTGTCAACATTTTGTAGCATTCTCTTATTTTTGTTGACTTCTTTGTAGCATTTGAACATATTCCCTGAATTGCAGCTTTAGAATCTGAAAGAATTACTGTCTTGTTATATTTATTTAAGGGAAGATTTAATAATTGGCGGAGAGCAATTAAAGTTCACAGAATTTACGAAAGCTTAGTAACTTTTAATCACATTTCTAGAAAATAACATAAGTGCACTTATACACCTTTGCTTCTGATGCCTCAATTGTAATTTCTTTCCAGATAATGGGCGACATATTCTGTGTGCTGGCACAACCCTGCCAACACAGTGCAGAATTTTTTTATTTCAACTTTTAATGAGGGTGAAAGTGAAGGGACAAATATTAAGGAAAATGGGGCAGGATATTTTTTGGGTTCCTACAGATAACAGAATTGTAAATTTGCCACTAATTGTCGCTCTGATTTTATCATTCTGCTTGCTAAATCTGGTAACTATGTGCACTCAAACTTTAAAACACTTTTCAGCCATATTTACATGTAAAATTCAGACTAGTGGCTGGAAGACAACATTCGCGTGGTTATTACTCCACTTGCTGGTAAATGCACAGGTAATTTATACCTTTTATATTGAATCAACTTTATAGACTCTTTTCTATGCATGAACAGTGGAGGCCAATGCCAAAAAACAATTTCCTCTGCTGTACAAATACTGTGTTGTAGACTGGGTACTGCACTTACTCATACAAGAAAAAAATAAGTAAGTAATATTCCTGTGGAGTAACGGTTAGCCTTCTTGGCCATGAAACGAGCGGGCCTGGGTTCAAATTCTGGTTGGGACAAGTTACCTGGTTGGGATTTTTTCCTGAGGTTTTTCCTCAACCACTCGAAGCCGAACTGCTGGGTAACTTTCGACGTTGAACCTCGGACTCATTTTGCCTTCATTAGTATCATTTCACTAATCATCTTAATAGTTTACAGGTCGACAAGGAAGACATGGCGGATGTGGTTCCAGGAACTGCCTATAGGAGGCATCTGTCTGCGGGAGCTGCACATATCCAGTGAAGCTACAGGGACTTGTAAGCGGACTGTGGGCAACCGGGGTAGTGTAGCACCCCTGGGTAGATGGCGCCTTGGTAAGTCGTGGAATCGACTGCTACATGTTCCTCTGGTTAAGGATGCAGAAGATTCAAGCACATGAATTGCGAACAGATGCCATCGATCTGAGGAGACTGCAGGATAACATCACAGGAAGGCGGAGGATCAGTCTCCAGTCAGGACTGGATGCTGTGGATGAATCGATATGATGAACCATGCAGTGAATCACACGTTTGAAAAGCGATCCTTAATGGACTTCAACAATCATTCCAACATAAGGAGGTTGCACAATAAGCCCAAGGCTGTGGTGCTTGTCTGCAGGCCCTCTTTCGAGAAAAAAAAAAGTAATATTCCTAGCATATAAAACATCATTCTGCCAATGATATGAAAAATCGGAGCAAGGTTCATAATTCAAAATAACACAGCACAATTCTATCTACACTGACCGGCCAAAAAAATGGATCACTTAATTTTTTTAAGAACTATAATTTTATAGCTCATGCTTTATTTTTACTACATCCTGAAAAAGACATATTGTAAATTGAAGTAAATATGTTGTTTTCTAATGCCAGGCGTTTGACAATAAAGTCATTTGACCTCTTGCACTCCAATATTTTTCAAAGATATTATCAAGACTAGCCAATGAAGCACAGATTTTGAGGTGTTCCGAATCCATTTCTTGGTTAATTTATGCAAAATTTCAAATAATGCATTTCATTAAGTTAGAGGCAATGGCTCACATTATAACATATGGTTATGCCACTGTGCACGCACCTCGCCCTAATATTGTGTGTTACAAGCTCTAGTGGTGATGACGTTCTCCATTCATAATGCGATGCTGACCACATTTCCTGATGGTTGAAAGCCCACTTCTCCAACAATGCTGCCTACATTTCGTTCAGGGTGTCGAAGCTGCAACGTCGGACACTTTGGTCGAGCATATCCCACAAGTGTTCAATAGGATCTAAGTCTTGATTGCGTGCTGCCCAGTCCAGAGTTGGTATCCTGATGTCACGTAGTGAGGAGCATGGGAGTGGACACTGTCATGCATAAGAATGAAATTTTCGCCAGCGAAGAGAACAAAGGGGATTACATGGTCTATTAACACATCCATGAGCATTCAGAGTGCCTCCAACGATGAAAACAAGCTCTATTTGGGCCTCAAACTGATATTGCCCCATACCATGATTGAGCCGCATACAAGCGTCGTTCTTTCGGGGAAGTTTCAAGGCGAATATCACTTCCCACACTTCCTCCATATTCTCTCTTTATCATCAGCTGACCAGAAGCAAAATCGCGATTCATTCATGAACAGAATCATTGACCACTGGTTCATAGTCTAGTTCCAGTAAACAGTAATCTTGCTGCTCTTCTTGAGCAGCATAGTAAAGCATTGAATAGAGTTAGCTCATTTTTATATTTTAATCTCACTTTTAGTCTCATATCATTACATCGTTCATAATATTGTTTACATGTGATGACTTGCAAAAAAATATATATATCCATGATAGTATAAGTATATTTTAAATGTTGACATTTGGGGTATCCACAATTGAACATTATAAAACTAATTCATATAATTTTTAATAGGTTTTATCCCCATATGACAGTAAACATGTATTGTATGTGTAGATAATACTGAGAGTATTGATATTGTAAAATGACAGTTTGTATCTGGTGATGTTGACATGCTCAACGAAAACGTTCATACATCACACAACTTATGTAAAGGTTAACACCTAACAAAATATATAAAGTAGTAAAGTCAACGACTGAAAAAATACATTTCTGACATAGCTCTTCTTGAGGTCAAATTGGCTTCTCGGAGTCTTTGTCTAACATTATTCTCAATCACAATGACGATGATTTCTGGCCTAGACCACAGTCGTGCGGAGATGTCGCAAGACACAGAGGATCAGTAACTGTTATCCCTGGTGGACGTAAACCTACTACAGCCTGATTCCAGCCTCAGTGCCCAGTTCACAGAATCGCCACAGGGCACGTTGAAAGACACACCGATGGCATTAGCTTCAAAACTAATGAGTCATCTACCCACAACCAAAGCAACAGATTCAGCAAAATCTTTTCGAATAGGAGGCATCTTAACTTATCAAATTCGAAACAGTAACTAAAGAAAAATTTTGACTTATGACAGAAAATGTGCCTGACACATATTGATAATTCATCAATAGGGGTTACTGCACCATTGTTTTATTGCTGGTCTGTGTTGTAAAACCATGAAGCACCAGTCTGGTAGAAAGTGGCTCATTCCGAGACATCTTATCATCATATTCATCTCCAAAAATGTTGAATGCATCTTTTCTTACTCATAAAACATATTCAATTTAATAATGCTCTCTCTAAATTGGTGGTTTATTGACGATGAATCAGTTTTTACAAAGTGATCCACTTTTTTTGCCGGTCAGTGTATAAAACAGTGGACACTCAATCTGTAATGCAACAGACTTCAAATAATGTTGTATCCAGTTCCCGAAATCGAAATGAGAAACAATATTCAGCCCTATTAATAAAATATCAGACAAGTGTTCAGTCCTTCAACTGAATGCCTGTCCACAGCAATAAGTTAGTAGCTCGGGTTCGTTACAAGTTTACCCATTTTAGCCTCAGATTGGAGTTGGACTTACACATTCTGATAATTTGGCTTACCTCGAACATGCAGTGAATCAAACTGTACGGAGTGGCACCATAATGAGCTTTGTCCAGAACCCCACATAAAAGCTCACCATCTCGAATTATGACCTCTGCTTCTGACATTGTTTTCGGATCAGTAAACGGGGTTCCTCCAGCTTTCCACGATCGAGGTCTCTTCACTGCCCATGCCTATCGTGAAATGAAAGTACAAAGATAATCTTTAATGGAGGAAAACTAATTACTCATATATGAAGCAATTTGTTTCTAATATCTTAAAAAACACCCTCTGATTTAGGTCCTAGCTGATATGTACGTCTATTATCAGGCAGCACATCTCACGTGACGATATGTGTCAGAGAAAGAACAATTTATTTATATGAATCTGAAGTCTGATTAGTGTAATATGTATCTAGTCAGCGATGTATGCAATGGAAGGGAAAAGGAACTGACCCCATTATCTCCTGGCTTAGTTACCTCATGAGTGATGCTTTATTGGTGTCACTTGTGAGGTTCAAACCTGTCTTTGGGCAGTTGACTAAACAATAACATCTTAAAAACTCGTATACAAACTATTTATATTTTTACTTCTGTCTTTTATGACTTAAAATTACTATCGTACAATATAAACATTTAAATAATTTATTAAACATGGTCTATGTTTCAAAATTACATCAGCAGGAAGTTATATCTGCTCGCATAATTTGCGCACCTTAATTTTTTACAGATTATTTTGTTTTTGCTCTGCACTGATATTAAGTACGGTATGAGTTTTACTTTGTGTAAACATCGATTTTACTGTTTTTAATAGGTAGTTTGCCAGTTGCATGAAGGGTGCATCAATCAATTATCAATCGATTACCTACAGTGATCTAATTAATTATAGACTATTGAATTGATCATAGTTTATACATTACTTTCACTATAATTACAATTAATTTAATTATTGCTAGACCAAGATTATGAAAACTTCTTATTGTTACAAAATTGAAATGACAGAACTTACCATATTCTCATACACTAGAATAAAAAAATTGAGATCAAGGCCTTCGAAAGAAAAAAACGCGGATTTCAAAACATAATCACGAGAATATGAAATTCATATAAGAGAAATATGTAATCAGTGGTTTACTAGTTACCGTACCATTGGCTCCAAACTATATAGATTTGATTACGACTGAGTTTAGTGGATTTATAGGCAAGATGGAAAGTATAATTATAGCGCATGAATAAAGGCGAATTTCTTTGCCCAGACTCACTGGTACTACATTTAAACTCTTGGTAACAGATAACATGTCGCATTGGAGAGCACTCTGCTAGAAAATGGGAACATATGAATTCATAATCTTGCTGTATAACGATTCTCTCGAACATACTACTTCGAGATCCTCAATTGAAAAAAAGTCAATCATATATAAACCAATCAACCATGAGAGAAATATTGCCTATCAAAATCGTTTTCATAACAAAGACGCTATGAAGGAAACCGTAAGTAAAGACTTCACAGACTGTACAATAGCCCTCAGCATGCGGAACTGGTAAGGTAATTTGACATACAAAACAAGCCAGGGGATTCGAAAAGTGATGGCAACACTACATTTATTTAGGTTTTTTTGACATTACACACTTCAAATACAGTCCCCTGCAGGGGCGAATGCTAGTCACGAAAGTTAGGCTTGCTCTTTTATTCATAGAGGAAGATGGGAGGATATAATAATTCATAATTAATAAAAATAATCAGACCCACATAAATAATTTATTTTATAATTATGAAATCATTATGAGTCATGGATCATATTCGCTTATCAGATGTAGAAGTTTGATATGATATAACAAACATGGCCAACAAAACAGTTTATTTAGTTTTTTCGACCCTGCCAACCAATGCACATTGTTGTGTTGAGCTGCACTGAACGAGCTCACATATTCTCTATAATGTCTGACTTCTCTTGAATAGTCCTTCGGGAAAATGGATTTAATAATAAGGTTTCAATAACACACAATTCCGAAGTCAATGCAATACTTCAAATTAATGTTTAAGAATTAATAATACATGCAGCAGCTAACACAATTACATTCCGCTCATACAATTACATTGCACAGCACATTCCCGCTGTCAATACTGCTCTGTGTAACGTTAAATAGTCGTTGGTGTAGCTCTCGGATCAGAGCTTCAAACAACACATAACAGAAGCATGTGCGCCTAGGACGGACCAAGGAGAAAGGCACTTGCGCATGCATCATATTCTCGCTATTTCCACGTCTTTCCTGTAGCTCCGAGAAACGAGCAAGCGCTGCAATACTTGCGGTGTGCAACCTGCGGATGGTATTACGCCTATACAGTATCCAAAAATCAAAATAAATTTTAATGTAAGTAATCTCATTTTGAGAAATACACATTCTACGAAAATATTGGGCTTGCGCAGCAAGCATAGCATGCCCTGAGAAATCGCCCCTGGTCCCCTGCCATGTTGCCAAATCTTTGAAAGACGATGGATTTCATCTGCAGCATCATTTTGTGGAGCTTCTCTCTCACTGATCGATCTAAAGCTCTTCGGATGTCAACTGTTGATTGAACGCGAATGCCTCGCTTCCACCCAACTTGCAATAGTTCAGTGTGGTTGGACTTCTCTCCCACAAGCTTCTTGGAATGCCATAAAGCGCTGAGTTGCATTTTTCCCTCTTGCAACTTATATTTTTATGATACATCTTTGTTCATATCTTATTGAATATTTTAGGGCGGTATTACTTAATACAAATCAGAAACAGTCCCTGTATTCACAAAATATGGTTCCTTAAAGACTTTTAATATTTCACATTTATATAACAATTGCTCCTCTATTATGCACTAAAAATTCCGATGCTCACTGCTAGGAGTGCTGATTTACAGTATTGTTACCATTACTTATTGAATGCCCTAGTATATTTCTTTCATGTATATCTATACTAATAATAAATCTGTAGCAGAAATTTTTCCGGTAATTTTCGATTTTCCAAAAATAATTGGTCCTAACATATATAATTAACCACCCTGAAACCGAAAATCGCATTTTTGAAATTTTTGTTTGTATGTCTGTCTGTATGTTTGTTACCTTTTCGCGCGATAATGGCTGAACCGATTTATATGAAAATTGGAATATAAATTAAGTTCGTTGTAACTTAGATTTTAGGCTATATGGCATTCAAAATACCTTATTTAAAAGCGGGGTTATAAGGGGGCCTGAATTAAATAAATCGAAATTTCTCGCTTTTTATTGATTTTTGTGAAAAATGTTACATAACAAAAGTTTCTTTAAAAATGATTTCCGATAAGTTTTATTCTTTACAAAATTTTGATAGGACTGATATTTAATGAGATAAATGAGTTTTAAAATTAAAATAACGCCATCTAAGACGGTGCAATGAATTAAGAACAAATGACTTCGTCTATAAGAGGTCTTGGACAACAACAATCGAAACAGGGGCTTGGACATCAACAATCGAAAGCTATTAAACATAGCCTACAGAGAATGTTTCTGTGTTTGTATGAAGTAATATCAGAAGCTAAATTAACCGATTTGTAGCTATAATTAATTATTATTTCACCATTGGAAAGTGTAGTTTCTCTAGATGGACATAATGCTATAATGTTATTACAGTAACATCTGAGTAAATCAAGGACAGGTAAGATTAAAATAGCTTCTTATGCACAGAAAATTTGATAGGCTATTTTGTACATTCGTTTTCTGTATTTCTTAAAATAATATTTATGTACACTCATTTTAATATCAGAGAATTAACGAACAACAAGAGTGTATTGATTTAGTATGCAGTAATAGTACGTTAGCTTAGCAATCCATTATTTTATCATTCAAATTTTAACTATGCTCAATTGAATCGTGTTAAAATACATAAAATATATATGAAATAAATGCAATGTAAAAAAAATCGGGTAATGAGCGAAGCAGATTATTGCGCTGTTGTAAAAGTTGTTCCCTGGATCAAATGTCCTATTTTAATTATGTAATTACTTTATATTTATTTCTAACAGGTGCAGCGGAGCGCACGGGTACGGCTAGTCTATAATATAAAACTACTTCAATTATTTTACACTTTAGATTTAAATATTGTACATATATCGGTGGCGTGGTGTGAATATTATTACATGGGTATTATTGGTGGACATTAATCAATACAATTTAACCCCTAAGTACGATATTACTATAACTTTATTTAGTTACTGTGACATTACAGACTACTTGTATTGAAGTTCGATTCGATGATTTTTCTGTAAGAAGAGATCTATGACAGGATCATTCAACATTGGCCCTTTCTTCATGTTCAAGAAAAGAGATATTTCTACTGACATCAAGTATAGCCCATAGTCTATTCTTCTCTTAGGTATTTCATTGGTAAGCATCTATGTACATGCAGCAGAGCACATGCCGAACCTCCTGCAGGATGGCAGTATCAACAATTAGAACAGAAGATCAATGTAACGAAGACTGGCCTGCTGCTGCAATGTATGAAAATTTAAAATCATGAATTCACAAAGCTAATAAAAAGCCTCTGGAGCAGGGAGTGAGAAGTAAAATAAATCTAATTGGATGACATGGAAAATTCTAGAGGCAACAGAAACGTAACAATGAACCTGTAACTCAAAATCTGGAGCTGATCTGGGCTGTTGCAGGAAGTGTATTAATTACTAAGGAATGGTAAAAACAAAGCCTTCAGGAAAATTATGTTACAAGACAGAACATACTGTGGGATTTGGAAAATCAAGACATGCCTGGAAAACAGTTACAAGAATCTGTGTCCCCAAGTCCTAACACCGAAAAGCAGAATTAAATAGGAAACCATTGCTCAATGATCCAAAAAGACGAAAAAACCGGCAAAAATCAGAGAGGCAAAATTATTTACAAAAATCACTTCAAAACGATTTTTTAGAAAGAAGTGAAGAGTATTGCATGTTTTATAACCAATATAAACCATTTCATACTAGACTACAAGTCCTGTAAATTATAGGCTAGTACCACATTTTATTAATTTCATATTATTATCTATATATTAGTATACATTATTTTCATATTGCATGTTGCAATCCATTAACATACAGAGATTGCTTTTGGGTGGCTTAAACATTCCTTGCTATTTGAATAGATCAGTTTTCTCTGCTTCTGCATTTTCTTCTTCCTCATCGTCCTCCTCCTCTGAAGATGGAAGTTCTGTTGCTATTCTAGGAGATTCTGGTGCATTCATAAGATTAACGACATCAGTAGAGAGTGATCCCATAATTTTCCTTGGAAAATGTCTGATAGAAGACATAAGGGGTCGGATGTTAGCAAAAGCCTTCGAAAAATATTCTGATTTGTAGCAGTTCTGGAAATTTTTCTGAAGTGATGTTCTTTGTGTGATTTTATATTTTTGTTTGTTGCGTCTTGAGCTTCATTTATCATCTGATCAATTGGAAGAAGGGCAGCAGAAATGGCCGCTGATGCATGTACAAGCACCTTGTGCAATGATGCTGGCATGTAATACCAGGGGTACTTCTCTACAAAAATGCGCGCAGTTTGTACGGCACATTCTTCATAATCTCCCTCACTGATATCACAGCCACATGGCAGGTTCTAAAATTTGTGGAAAATCTTTCAATTGGGCACACAACAACCTGTGCAGCTCGATCCACACCGAGCTGTGTTCCCTCATGACCCCAGACTTCAGGTTGGTCCACAAGTAAGCCTAGTTCAACTCTTCATCCAACCTTTATGTGGGTTTTTCCCGTTTTCTATATTATTTTTGTCTCCTTGCCATCTTATTTGCCACTTCCTAACATCAAGACGACAAATTAAGAATAGATTTACATTTAAAAAGTCTAATCCGCGCATTAAGTGTAGGCAGGCCGAATTAGAGCAGGTTGGCAGTTTTTGTTTTCATTTTCACCTATTTTTCCTAGTTATTCATTTGTCAAGGGTTGGCTCCACAGATGTAACCTGATTCTATCAAAGAGGTATCGCTTATAGCACTGCAGGCCTTAATACTGATCATCATCATAACAAGAATGTGTCTGAAGGTACAGTCACGCGTCGCTACTTTTGCAGCGCTGCAGTACAAAAAAATGCGCAACTCTCATACTGTGACGTGTAAACAATGGTGCAACCCAAAAAGCAGCGGCTGCCGAACCTACTGCTCGTTACTTTTTCATACTGTACATAGCTTAAAAGTAGCAACGTGTGAACAGGGTTCTCAGGGTTGCAGCCGCAGCATTTTTGATATCGGTTTTCTTGAAACTTTTGCAGCGGTTGCGACCAGTGTTGCCACCCAAATGTGCCAATGATACTTCTATTGTTTGGATATATTTTAATGTTAGATGTGATGTAAATAAATGATTTGTAACAGTTACTAAATGTACAACACAGTCAGAGTATATTTGCTGATGATATAATTAATTTTTTTCTTATTTTTCATAGCGTAGTTTCAAACAAGAGGATTGCCAACAATGATTACGTGAATATGTTGGTTCTCATTTAAGTATATAGGCGTTTTTTAATAGCTTTATAGTAAAAATAATGCTAATTTCTGAATACTAATTAGGACAGAAAAGCAAATAATAGATAAGTAAGCTATCGCATGAGTTTCATAATCCAAAACTCTAATGTGAACATACTCACAAAATGCATATTGAAAAGTCAACATGGATACGGAAAGCTGTAGCAAGACTGCAGCTGCAAAAGCAGTGCCTTATGTGTGAACAGACTCGCAACCTTCAGTTGCAACTTTTGCAGTATTCGGATTGCACAGCACAAAAAGTAGCGTGCAGCGCGCTACTTCTGGCTTACGTGTGAACACGACACGCAACTTTTGCAGCTGCAGTACAAAAGTTGCACAGCAAAAGTAGCCTTAATATGGAGCTCTTGCCCTGTATTTTTAGTAACTATTGTTGACTATAGTGTAGATATC
The DNA here is from genome assembly GCF_040183065.1 of Periplaneta americana. Taxonomy (NCBI): domain Eukaryota; kingdom Metazoa; phylum Arthropoda; class Insecta; order Blattodea; family Blattidae; genus Periplaneta; species Periplaneta americana. The sequence continues at coordinate 187,717,012 of NC_091124.1, forward strand.
TGGTTTTCTGCCTAGGCCATTTCTTCTTCTAATGACAAATCAGTTGTTTCCTTTTCCTACTGCCATTCGTTTATCCCCTTATTGTCTGCCTGGTGTCACCATCATTATTTTAGTGCAAGTTCTTCTTTCTTGCTCGATCGCTTATTGACGTCATCCTTGCTTGCCGCTGCAGCTGTGCTGGTCGCTGGCCTCTCTTCCTGGTCACTGTAATTCACGGACTGTTTCATTCCATTGCTTGCTATTCTTTCCTGTGTGATGACCTCTCCATCTTCTAATTTTCCAAATAGTTCTCCCATCGTATATTTTACTGCAATGTTCCTTATCTCCTCTTTCAGGTCTCTTTTTTTCATTTCATCAACATTTGTCCCTATCTCTGCATGGTTAAAATTTTCCAAACAGAATTCCACACCAAACATCTTCCTATTTATCTTTAAGTTATATGCTATCTTGTATTTTAGTTTTTTGAATGAAGCTGCAATTTTGTGTGTTAGTATTGTGAAGCATATTAAAACAATATGAAATCCACAAACACACAATAGCACATCCACAACATATACTTAATACGCAATTACAATTCAACAAACACACATTATTTGATCTAATAAATACAAACAACCCCCACCACAAATGACAGTGAACACTAAAAAGCAAGACGAGCTAAAGTCTCAGACATGTCAATGAGATATATTATTAAAGCTTTAAGTTTTAATAAAGTTTTATATTTTATTTTTTCGATAGTAAGTTAACATAGGTGCAACCATTTGAAATACATTTCTGAAAAATCTCGTAAAAGATTCTTCCTTCTAAAAAGACTAGCAGGAAAGAAATGGAGATGCTCTTGGAACACTTTGAACACTACATACAAAATGTTTATACAGCCAGTGCTGACATACTGCGGAGAAATTTTAATTACTTCACCTTTCCTAAACGAAATAGAATATGTTCAAAAGCAAGCTCTCAGGCTCAGTACTGGTGGAATCAAAACAACTCCAATAGATTCTATGAGATTCCTCACTAATATTAACAGCATCAAAATGACAATAGAAGAAAAACCACTGATTCAATATGAAAAACTTATCAGATTACCAGGAAACAATTGGCATTCATAGAGTCCTCTCTGTAGATTGAAAATTCAAAAAAGTTTCATATCCATGGTTCAAGAATTAAAACAGAAAATCAATATCCCGAATTTAAAAGAAATCTTAGAAATTAAACCAAACACTTTAACTCTATTAAATATAGAGTATAATCTAAATTTAACACAAGAAATACTGAAATCAGAAGTATTCTTTATATTGTAGTTGTAATCCCCTGGTAGAGGGGAAGAGAAGGCCTGATGGCCTTACCTCTACCAGGTTAAATAAATAAATAAAAAAAAATAAATAAAAATAAAAATAAAATAAACACTAAATTAATGAAACAATTGTCTTTAGAGACAATTAATATTAGGTACCCTCCACAAAACTGGCTTCATTTATACACCGACGGATCCTTGATCTCCAGGGAAAAAGTTGCAGGTGCAGGTGTTACGTGCTGTCTCTTCTCACTTTATAGATCTCTTGGATATGGAACAACAAGTTTTGATGGTGAAATCATTGCAATCAGTGAAAGTTTCAGGAATCTTCTATGCCACATCAATAAATTTAAGAATGCAGTTATATTGTCAGCTATTCTATCAATCGTCTCTAAACACACACCTTCATCTCAAACAGCAGAAATAACTAAAATGCTCTCTCAATTATTATCACTCAATAAAAGAATTGTATTCCAATGGATACCATCCCATTGTGAAATCCTGGGAAACGAGAATGTGGATGCTTTCGCAAAGAAGGGCAGCATTGCTACTTATAGACCTGTTATTAAATCTACGTATTACTCTGTGAAGAGATTTATTAAATCTACATACTTAGACTTCAACAAACAAAATTTGATAATACAATCTCAAGGGAAAAAATGGAACTCTCTGCATCATAATCCACAGTTGATTCCCGATTTACCACGAAAATCGTCTGTAGCTGCATTTAGATTGGCAACAGGCCATGATTGTTTGGCCAAATACTTGCATAGAATTGGAATATATCAGTCCCCTAACTGCCCATTGTGCAATTCAAACCAAGAAATGGATTCGGAACACCTCAAAATCCATGCGTCAGTGGCTGACCATGATATAATATCTTTGAAAAATATTGGAGTGCAAGAGGTCAAATGACTTTATTGTCAAACGCCTGGCATTAGAAAACAACAACATATTTTATAATAAGTGTTAAAGTGAGCATCAGAGACAAACAAAAACTATATCCGAAGGAAATGGATGGATTGCAAAGGAGTTGCCTAGTTTCTGCATTACAATGAATTTGAAATTATGTAATAAGAGAAAAAATGAACCAAAAAGAATCAGTAGCTGAATGATTGGGAGGTAAAGCACTGCAGTAGTATGAAAGGATGCCAGAACGCAGATCTTGTCACGGTCACAGCAAGGATGCAGGAAAGACAAAGACCTTGCATCAGCTGAAGGAAAAGAATTGCCAAGGCAATACGAGAGTGTAATCTGATGTGGCCAATGGAGTGACAGAAGCAATAAAAGGCAAACCTGGGAACCAGGGGCAAGTACAGTAACCACTAGAGTATGATGGTGCAATGAGCACTTACAATGGATAGTATACATACCTGGTCTGAGACTTTTGATGAGGAAGTGAGAGTAAGTGGGTGCTGTCCCTTAGGCACATTGTTTATAATTATTGTAGAAATTATTTGTTTCCCAGACCAAAGAGGAGCTGGTTTCAATATGGCTGGTGACAACAGCTTGATCTCGCCCTTCTGATGCCCCAGTCCCTGGAAGACAAGCTGCTGGTACTCTTCTCTGCAACACAAATTCAATGTTTGTAATGTACATTCCGCCTGCTAGTCTGTAGGCTACGATTGTATTAATGTTGAACTTCTAAAATACATAACATCAACTTGTTCAAAGCAGGGGGGGGGGGGGGGAATTATTTTCCGCATTATACAAAATTTAAACACGTAACTATCTATTGTATCCAAAGAGTCACGCCAGACAACACTCTAGCAGTAAGTTTAACTGTTCTTAGGTTTACATTTAATCTTTTGTGAAAATTACAACTGCCAAGCACTAATTTATATTACATGAACATTTTATCAATATGAGAATTAAACAGTATTCCACCATTAGCAAGAGAAATTGTGCATTGTAGAATGAAAGAAATTAGACCTTTACGAATATAGATGAAAAAATGAAAACGATGACATTTTAAGGAAGCAAAACTCCATGTAAAGGTACGGTCACACGTCGCTACTTTTGCAGCGATGCAGTACAAAAAACTGCGCAACTCTCGTACTGCGACGTGTGAACAAAGGTGAAACCCGAAAAGTAGCGGCTGCCGAACCTGCTGCTCGCTACTTTTCCATGCTGCGCGCAGCTTAGAAGTAGCGACGTGTGAACACGGTTCTCAGGGTTGCTGCCGCAGCATTTTTGATATCGGTTTTGTTGAAACTTTTCCTGCGGTTGCGACCAGTGTTGCCACCCACTTTTATTGTTTGGATGTATTTTAATGTTATATGTGATGAAAATAAATTACTTGTAACAGTTATTAAATGCACAACACAGTCTGAGCATTTTGCTGACGATATAATTCATTTTTAAAATTTTCTGTAGTGTAGTTTCAAACAGGAGGGTTGCCAACATTGATTATGTGAATATGTTGGTTATCATTTAAGTATATAGGCGTTTTTAAAAGCTTTATAGTAAAAATAATGCCAATTTCTGAATACTAGATACGACAGAAAAGCAAATAATAGATAAATAAGCTTTCGCATGAGTTTATTAATAATGCGAACATAACCACAAAATGTATATTGAGAAGTCAACATGGAGATGGAAACCTGCAGCATGACTGCGGCTGCAAAAGTAGCGCCTTGTGTGTGAACAGACTCGCAACCTCCAGTTGCAACTTTTGCTGCACTCGGGTTGCGCAGCACGAAAAGTAGCATGCAGTGCGCTACTTTTGGCTTATGTGTGAACACGACACGCAACTTTTGCAGCTGCAGTACAAAAGTTGCACAACAAAAGTAGCGACATGTGATCGTACCTGAAGATAGAAGATAACATTACAGAGCATGCATCAAATGTTCATCATCTGGTTTTTAATATATCACAGCACCTCAAACAAGATGTTAATATGGAATTAATTATACATCAAAGAATATGTGGAACATATGAAGAATATATAAACATATTTTGAAAAGCACAAATGAGAATGTTATACCTATGCTGACTTGTGTGAGCTGCAACAAACACAAAGAAAGGAAAAAGCTAATTAGGTGATAGAATAGGCCTATAACGCTTTTATATATACAAAACAAACAGAATTGCGTATTTTCCATTTACTTGAGTGTATATAAACAAACAGAAACAAGACTGGTACACACATATTTTTAAAATGTCAACAGAGAGATACACCAAAATATTACTAGATATCAAACTCATATGATACTGGCACCTTCTGGCCACATGGAAATTGAATTCTGTTGAAATAGGATACAGGCTTAAACCTCTCTTGAAGGAAGAAACAGGCTTAAAGCTATGAAGTAAATAATGAATTATATGCACTGATAACATCCTAGTCAAAGTAAGTTCAGGACAATTTGACATCTTGAACAGTGGCGAAGCATGCATGACCATGCAATTGTTTTAATTTCTCTCAAGAAAGTTGGCGTGATTAGACATTATTCCTTATATTATTATTATATTATTATTATTATTATTATTATTACACAGCATAAAGTTCTATTCTTTAACTTCCAAAATGTAATTCTGTAGATTTACCAGTATATTTATATTTGAAATCCACCCGCTGTTAATTTAGGCACTACGGGCCGTATTCATAGACATTTTTAGCGTGGGTTTCCGGTGGACGATCAGCGTTTTTCGTATTCATAAACCAATGTTAGCGATAGGATATGATTTGAATTCTGTACTAGTAGCCAGTGGATAGCCGGGGCTAGCTTAGTACGCTCGTAGCGCGTGCTGCGAAATATCTATGAATAGCACCCTACTAGTCTGTCCTGAGAAAATAGGCTATAATTTGCTTTTCCTCAAAGTTATATGTTGAAAAGGTTTCAATTTATGTTTTCCAATGTAACAACACTTTGTCACAGTCACCCATGTTGACATTAAACAAAACAACAAAATACAACTTTATCTTCTCGATGATCTGAACGAAACTTGAGCACTTGAACTGTCACGAAATCATGCTACACTGAAAGCTAAATTGTAAAAGGTGCGGATCTTTGAGTGGTGAATAAACTATGTTCATTTGCTATTATGCTGAAAAATATCACTGTCAGAATAACCATAAAAACGTAAGGTCAAGCAGGCAGAAAACTGTGTGTCAGTCCGTCACTGTCGTATAGCATGCAGACTTACACTCTGCTTTTACGGCATCCGAAGTGACAGGTGTTTCACCCTAACACATTCTTTGTCTGCTCAGCGCTTGTATGAGATCTGTGAACAGTAATACACCCTGAGGCTTCAGAAGGCATTTTTGTCGAACGCTGCATATAGGCCACATAAATTGCATGCAGTCTAACCTGGTTAGATTTAAAGTGAATACAGCATTATTTAATATTGTGCGGAAAATAAAACGGTAATAATAATAATAATAATAATAATAATAATAATAATAATAATAATAATAATAATAATAATAATTCGAATTATAGGTATTGTGTTTTTAAAAATAACAGGGCATAATCTAAATATTTGCCACTGATCTTGAAATGAAAAAGAGAAAAGTGATATGTTTCACACTGACTCTAGGGAATTATTAGTTTACTCACTTTACAAAAAATCGTCCTCTAATAGACAGCAGTACTCCTGCCACAATATGGTCTTGAATCAAGCCACTCAATGGCGTTCCATCTTTTGGAACCAGGTACTGATTATTTACACTCACTGAAAATGAAACAAAATTCAGGAATGGAAGCCAAATGTATCTGTTTGGGATGAAAGAGCAGGTGCAATTCAAGGAAAATTTTAAGAACATAATTTCTTACAAACTTTGCTTTTTTAATCTTTCAATTGACCATTACAAAATATACTAAACATGTTTCCTTGATTCATTCAAGGACATGCTACAGAGTCAATGGCATAGTTTGGTTGGTACCCACTTGAGAACTAGATCAACGAGTACTCTTGTCTGGTGTCATCTTAATTAACACAGTTTGTGTATCGGTATACAGAAGGATGTGTACTAATGAGATCTTAATCACTCTCACTCTTTCCTACAGTAAATCTTTAAGTTATCATGGCGATACATGTTACCAAGAGTTGAGACTGAAGAATAATAGTAGAACTAGATACAGAATTTTGTCTTTATTCGTCATTATTTTTGAACAACTAAATCTCCAATATAAGTAAATCTATAAAATGGGACCAACAACTCTACTTTCTTAATCAATGGAAGTAACTATGTTTTGCAATTTTATCCACTTAAAATACTACTATGTATGGGTTTGAACTTAGGATACATAGGTCCAAAGGTAATTCTGGTAACAAGAAAAGTTTTACAATACATTTTATGATCAATTTCAATGAATACTTAGGTAATTAAATATAGAAAGTTTTAAAAAAATCTAATGTCACATATAGACACAAGCAATGTAATGCATAACACGTAATATAAAATGAATTTGTACAGATGTTGCATTAGCACACAGAGAATTTTATTGCAAATTACTGTATTAGTCCGTCAGTTCAAGCAAACATGCCAAATATACAAGTGTTTAAGTATGTTACATGGCAGTAAACATTTTAATAGCCTTCCTGTGGATATAAAAAAATAAAAACTTACGAATATTTAGGGTCAAATTAAACAGGTACCTAATTTCTCACACCTTCTATTCTGTAGATGAATTCATGACATTCAACAATGCTGAACGTATATTTTTATCTTGTATTAAGTATCGATACTAACCCCTTGTGTTGTATTAGTATAATGTAAAACCCTTCTGTATATACAAGGGCATTCGAAAAATAATGGCAACATAGTTAGTGTTTCTCCCTAAATTTATTTAGGTTGCTTTTGGCATTACATACCCCTGCCAGTCAACAGTACATTGACAAACCCTTGGAAGATGATGGACTCCATCTGCAGCATCATTTCTGGATCTCTTTTTCACTGATCAATCTAAAGCTGTTCGGATGCCAACTTTTGATTGAAAGCAAATGCCTCGCTTCCACCCATTTTGCAACAGTTCGGTATGGTAGAACTTTTCTCCCACAAGTTTCTGAGTTGCATTTTTTTCCTCTTGTAACTTGTATTTTTATGATGCATCTTTGTTCATACCTTACTGAACATTTCTAGGGCGGTATTACTTAATACAAATCAGAAACAGTCCCTGTATTCACAAAATATGGTTACTTACAGACTTTTAATATTCCACATTTATGCAACAATCGCTCCTTTATTACATATTAAAAGATTCTGATGCTCACCGCTAGGAGTGCTGATTTACAGTATTGTTGCCATTACTGAATGCCTTACTATTTCACTAGACTGTCCTATGGAGTAAGTCTTTGTAGTACTATTACGATTTTTCTTTCGACATATTCCATATTCTAGCTGCGAAGCGATGGAATGTAAAAAATATAATACAATTGTAACTATGCACCTGACAGCTTTGTGTAATGTAGATAGAGATCCGATGACCACTACACAACAGCAGAAGAGTCTGTTGCACAGTTCTGATGCCTTACTATGCAAGATGTTATTGCCTTTATGCAAAGGATTCTCAGTCATCACTCTCTGAACAACATCTTTTTTTTGCAGGATTTCACAGCAGTGCATGTGATAGTAACAACATGAAGCAAACTGACAACACAGCAGTTGATAGAGTATTAGTGAAGAAGGCTACTGTTCAGTGTTCAATTTTTTCAGCTTGGGTATATTTTCGTGTTGATATACTTATTCGCGAAGTCTGAATGTACATACTATAACATCATTATATTCCTTTATTTGTATTCAGTTCTAGGTTATACGGTGCTACATTTTTTATTCATTTCGTATTATTACTGCTCCTTGATATATCAACGCTTTCGAAGTCGCACAAGTCAATGATTTTCAATATCAGTTCAATGTTCGATGTCGAAACAGCTGTGATTATCACGTGGAATGTCAGATAGTTATGATTTTTTTGCCTAAAATTTTTTCCTGGCATATAATACTTAGCCTCGATTTTTAAACCAAGAATTATGGAAAAAAGTGCGTCTAATACACGAGGAAATATAGTAGTGGCTCTAATACTCAAGTTTTTGGCTATGGAAGATTCATATTATTTATTACAAATAATAAATAAAGTGTTTCGAAAAATTATCTGATTGTTTTCTTTTAAAATCAAATGCCAAATATACTTCTGGAATAATAACAAATATGTTTAATCTGTGTGATGATGAATGAGTCTAGTGAAGAATGGGAAGCTATTGATTGATATGAATCAAGTGAGGGGATGATAGAGGAAAGAAGGAGGAAAGAGAGGGAGAGGAATCCAGAGTTGGGAAAATAGGAGAATAAGTAGAGTGTAATGGAAGAAGTCTTGACAAGTGCAAGTCCAAGTGTAAGTTACGAAAGGGATTGAGATGAAGAGAAGAAAGAAGAAGTCGAGAATATGAGAGAGAAGAAGAGCGGAGATGATCCAAGTTCAGCGACCATAGGAGACATTGATAGGGTGCGAAAACTTGTAAAAAAAAGTTCAGCGAATATAAGATAGTTAAAGAAACAGGGATGTGTGAAGTGTAATAAGTGAACTAGAGGAGAAATCTGACATAGTCTGAGGTATTGATGCCATCAAAAATGTGATGATTAGATCAATTAGTGTAACTGAAGTGGATCTGATAATAAGATAGAGGAATAAGTAATGAAGTGTTAAGGAGAAAATGAATAGAATAAACAGCGAGAAGAAAAGTAATGACGGTAGTGAGGCTAATACGAGTTAGGAAAAAATAATACTGAGTGTTTCATGTAACTGAGAGAAGAAGAATATGGAAAGTGGAGGAGGTAGAAAGTGAGCAAAAGTAGTGAGAGCGAACGGAAAAAGTTATCCAATAAAGGGGAAAAAAATGATTAATTTCGAGGGAAAAATTGTTCCAGGGCCGGGTATCGAACCTGGGACCTTTGGTTAAATGTACCAATGCTCTACCAACTGAGCTACTCGGAAACTCTACCAGACACCGATCCAACTTTTCCCTCTATATCCACAGACTTCAAAGTGGGCTGACAACCTCGAAATTATTCAAATCAACTTTACAGGGAGTTAGCTTGATTTGCATAATACACGTCACTGTTCATTAACAGAAAACCACAATTTAAGTCACACGGAGTTAGTGTGCACTCAATGTTAGTTGCTTGACGGTTGTCAGCCCACTTTGAGGTCTGTGGATATAGAGGGAAAAGTTGGATCGGTGTCTGACAGAGTTCCCGAGTAGCTCAGTTGGTAGAGCGTTGGTGCATTTAACCAAAGGTCCCGGGTTCGATACCCGGCTCCGGAACAATTTTTCCCTCGAAATTATTCAAATCAACTTTACAGGGAGTTATACCTGAAAGCTTGATTTGCGTAAAAAATTATGTGCATTGAACAAGTAATAGTAAGGAAGTATTATAAACAGTAGAACATCGGAACAATAAATGAAACAAATAATATAATATGGTAATGTAGTTGAGAAAGTAGAAAAATTAGTGAATATTAGTCAGAGAAGAAAAGGTTTAAGAAAACAGAAAATTAGGGATAATAGTAATGGAAGATGACAATGATAATAGAGACGGATGAATAGAATGTTTGTAAACAAGAGTAAGGTAGACAGTGCAGCATAGTATTCGGGATAAAGAAGTGAAGAGTTGAAAATACTGTACAAGATATCAGAAAGGATGGAGGGAGAAAATAGACTGAAATAGAGTTGAACTTTAGGTAATGGAAGATATGGGGAGATATAGATGAGAGGAAAAATATTTTAGGATATATGATTGAATATACTCAAGTGTAGTGGTGAACCGTATACAAAAATCTGAGGGAAACCACCACCTCTAAGTCGTATGATGATAATAAATATGAATAGAACTTGTGATATTGCCTGCACTGAGCGTGACTGTCTAGCATCACATCTATATCGCATGAAAATTTATAACTCTGAACACTGCACCATCTGCAAGGACCAAAGCACTAAAATGAATGGAGAACATCTCTTCAATGCCGAAAACTGGATCCTACTCTCCAGAAGACGAAGAACCTCTCAAAACTGTACTGGAATGCCAGAAGACTCCTTATGTCCCGCCAACATAGATAACAACATATTGCCTGTACTTGCTTTTATGGAATTCGAGTGAATAATAATAACTCGGTAATCAGCCAAGCACAAAAAAATTAAATAAATAACAAAGACAAAATGTTCCGATATTCCGAAAAAATGTCACAAATAAGGTTCCATGTCACACATGTCTGCACACATAGACGTCCACACATACCATGTGAGTCAAGGACAAGCACTTCTGTGTTCCGGAAAAAACTGACAGCTAATGGATCAGCTCAAACTGTTAGTGAACATCCAAATAAACGATTCCTATTACATTACTCATGCCTGCACGTGACTCAAGAAAGCTGTGTTTCTTACATAACATATTATTTTAAATTTGAGTGGAGTTATTTGGAGCACAAAGAAAATTTCCTGCATTAAAGAGTGGCACCTTTTGACAGGCAGTAGCAAGTGTTAAATCTATAACAGAATGCTACAGTGCTATTTAAAATTAATGAAGAGGAAAGCTGTAAGTAATCGTGAGATAATTAATACATACAAATATTGTAGGCTTCACTGCGAGCAACTTCGTTCTGGGGAAAATGAGCATTCATTTCATCACCATCAAAATCAGCGTTGTAAGCTTTGCAGTTTGCATAGTGCAACCGTATAGTTTTCTCTCCTTTCAGGATTCGTGCAGTATGGGCCATGATGCTAGGTCTATGTAGAGTAGGCTGCCTGTTTAGAAGTAACACGTCTCCATTGCAGAGATGTCTGTGAACCTACAGAAAAACAATATAATAGATTATATAGTTCAAACAAGTGCTACAGAACATACAAAAGTATTTTAGATTCAAACACCTCATGTGATTATTAAACACATTATTATCAGGAAACGAGATTAAGATCAATGTTAAAAATAACCTATATTATACAGAGCATTCGCCTACGGGTGGGGCCAGGAAAGCGGCATGTACTGATACGCCGCTTTGTGCGCGCAGTTGAGACACGCTCGACAATCAAGAACATCAAGGTCGACAAGTTATCAGTTGTGAGCCAGATGTTGCAGTATTTAACACGTACAGTGCAGTTTCTTGACACAGTTGCTTAAATACTCAGCATTGTGTAAAATTTCTTAACAATGCAAAACGCAAAATTCACGCTTGAACAAAGAGTTTTTATGTATGATGCAAATGTGAAAACAGAGTCATGTAGAGAAGTGTGTAGCCAATTTGAAGTGAAATATTCGCGTGCAAAAATTCAGGGTAGAGAAACTGTTAGACGTCTTGTTAACAAATTAAGGACAACAGGGTCGATAAATGCTACAATTCCTAAGCGAAAACAAAGAGTACTGACGGGAGAAAAAAATTGATGAAATCAGTGCATAATTTACAGGCTCTCCTAATAAATCTCTAAGACGTGTTTCACAGGAAGTTAGTGTTTCAAAAACATCAGTCTTTACTGCTGCTAAACTTTTAAAATTAAAACCCTACAGAGTATAGTAGAAGAAAGCGGAAGCTTACGGATAGATGATTCCCACAAGCGACACCGCAGGCAGGCCGCTTTCCTGGCCCCACCCTTAGGCGAACGCTCTGTATATTACCAATCTGTTTCAATTTTTGTATTTGGAACATACCTACTTAATTTTATTCCCTGAACTTCTTCAAACATTACGAAACACTTCACAGAACGAGAAAAAGAAATATTCTGAAAAAACAAATTCATATTGTTTGCTTTTAATTTTGTGAAATAAGTCATAAAATCAGTAATTACAAATTTATAAAGTAAACGAGTCTCATTGTAAGCCAAAACATACTTAAAAATTCAATTTACTTTGGTACAAACCAGTAATTACAACAATTAAAATTATTATTAGGCAAAAAGGTAAAGCTATGTCAGTCATGAAGTTACTTGGGGCGTGTCGAGATGCTTTCATGACCTTGGTACTGGAATGAGGTGGTGTGATCAGAATCATGCTCCAACCGCCTTCACTTTTGGAAAAAATCTTGTACTCAATTTGATAGAAGGGTGAATGAACCTCAGGACTGTTCTGCAAGTTCTGGCAACGAGAAAAATCTCGCCACCACTTGGAATTGGACCTAGAACTTTCCAATCCATAGTCAGTTGCAAAAGTATTATTAAGAGCTATTAAATAAAGGACCAAATGTATACAATTAAGAAATTTTTCATAACCGCACACAGTAAAACTTCATTTATGCATTTTTATGGGGTCTGGAGAAAGAAAAAACGTAAGTGAGGAAAACATATAATTAAAATGACATTCAATAACATATGAAGTAACATTTAAAGATTTTATGGGAAAAACAAGTCAATTCAGTAAAATTTCCATAAAAGAAATTTAGAACTTCAAAATTACGCCATCTTAGTCCAAAAAAAGAATCTTATTCAGACACTTGTAATGCCCCATTTTGATTATTGCGATTCCTTGCTAACTAATGTAAGTTCACTCTTAGCTGAGAGACTACGTGTTCATAATGTGTGCATACGATTCATCTGCAATACTCGTAAATTTGACCATATAACACCTTCCCTCCAGTTACTTTCATGGGTGCGTCTGAAGGAATGAAGAACAATACATTCACTGTCTCTTCTGTTTAGAATCATGCATACTTCTACTCCGAATTATCTGTTATCACGCTTTCAATTTCTTACAACTCTTCGAAACCGACATCAAGCACTTCTTTCTATCCCTCATCATAGAACGTCTTTGTACTCATCTTCCTATACTGTAGAAATACCTCGTCTCTGGAATTCGTTACCTAATGACGTCAGGGACTGCCGGACTTTATCACAATTCAAAATTAAATTGGAAAATTTTGTCTTATTTAATGTTTTTTAGGTACTGCTAGAAGTATTGATTTGTGTTTTTTTTTTCCTTTTCTTTTTTAATCTAGATTAAAACTGCAAGTTTGTGTATGTTAGTTAATTAGTTAGGATACAATTTATTATGATACTTAATCACTCATTTAAAGTTTGTGTGACTGCAACCTGTGTATATTTTTGTGTGGCTTTACTTTGTTTACAGTGTTTTTTTCTCTCTGTCTATTTCTTGTGTAGCTTTACTTTGTATATAGTGTATACATAATGGCCTTAACTACACCAGAATAGATAAATAAATAAATAAATAAATACATACATAAATAAATAAATAAATAAATAAATCTTTGAGTCTATAATACGGTCCTCAAATTTATAACACGATTCTCCAATAATATAAATTTATTTGTAGGAAATCTAGTTGCTCAGAGCCACAACTGGCTGATACATACCACTCCAATCCAGGCAATTTTACAACACTGATTACCTCGTTCTTCCAGTGTGATTTCCATTTAATAACATGTGATTATTTTACAAACACGTCAATTATTTTGGACTGCTAGCTCCTAAAGAACAAACCATATCCTAAAATTTTGATAATTGTTCCATAATTTGTTCAGTTACATCATGGTGTTTACAAAATATTTCACTGTTTCGAAAGCAGTAACATCGTCAGAAAAATAGATACACAAGAATGGGGGAGGAAAGCATGGGCAGTTTCAAATTTCTACGAATTTCTGAGTCTTAACAATGAACACACACTGTATTTTTATGGCAAACCTAATTTCGAGCAAAATTCATTTAGAATGTTTAAATGATGTTCATTATCTCCTGGGGTTTAAAATGCGATTAAGTTGTATAAAGATTCGTTCCAACAACAGTCAGTAACCATCCGTAACTATTGTAAGCATGTGCAGTACAGAAAAGACATTCCAACACACTCAAACCAATTCTGAACCGGAAACATGTACTTCAGTTGAACGTTCCAACAAACTTTTGGCACGATCTGGAGCAATCAGAAGTAGTTGGTGCACTGAGGCATGTACTGTCTTGGACATGTGCATATGCTCACTAACGTCTCCTGGATACTGAAGAAAGACAAGATCGACTGCTTATGTCTTTCACATCACAATTTAGAGGTTAAGATGGAAAATGAACTGCAAATAATAAAAAGGATAAATCACAATATACTGAACGCCGGTAGGGTAAGTTATCCCCACCCACATGAAATGTGCATTCGACACAACACTCACCTATCACGTAGTGTGTCTGATGAGCTAGTAGGGGAAAAGTGGAAGGGGCCATGGACGGAGCTTCTACGTTCGCTATATTGCGATTTGCCCAATAAAAATTAAAGATTTAATTTAAATTTTCACCAAAAAGAAAGAGAATGAAAATTATTTGGGTAATGAAACAGTTAATTACATTTTTTACCTTACAATCTTTTTGTTATCTTTTTATATAAAATTATCGAAATTTTATTTTTTGCAATTTGAATTAGCTGCAACACGATAATAATCAAGCAGCCCATTGTCAGGCAAAAGTTACAGAATCTCTGGTTTTAGTATGTGATGATCTGAAAAAGTGTTTCAACATCATTCACTTCTATTTCAATCCCATAGTAGGTACCTAACCAGCACACGTGCATAAGATGATACAAGGTTCGTACATGAATTGATACATAAACTACTTGTTGGAACGAACTTTAAGTGTAAAAATTGTATAAAAGAAATGTGTAACCAAAATAAATTAACGTGAAAAGTATAGGAATTTTGCTGGGACTTGAAGAAAAAAAAAACATTTGAGTATGAAAAGTATAAAAAAGTTTTCCTGTACAATTTAGTGTTTATAAATTGGATTTAATGAATTTCGTGCAACCACAAGCGACATTTCTAAAGTGTGAGAAGAGGTAAATTTGCTCCAGAACACTATACACACCACTTTCAACCTCTGGGAGTTGTGAGTTGAATCACTCGGCGTCAAGAGGCGTTTTGCAACACTTTCTCGCTGGTTAGAGTTGAAAGCAGACAATCTTATCACAGAACCATCTTCATTTTGGACCATCACAGCTCTGAAAAGGAGCATCATGTAAGGCACTCGTTCATAATTACACTGAGTTAATTATATGTATTTCAATTTGCTTCACAACAGATTTTCCACAAACTCATTACTTTATTAAGAAAAAGGAAATGAAAGTAAGTGAACTTAAGAATCTCCAAAAAGAAATATTATATCAATGGATACCTAGCCACTGTGGTAAGTTGATAAAACTGCATAACATGCTGCATTTGTAGCCAAGACCTTTGCAAACAGTACCTTTATCCAGTATCTTTATTTCAATCGACTCTCATTTTATAAATGTATGATAAAGGTAAAGGTATCCCCATAACATGCCATGAAGGCACTTGGGGGGCATGGAGGTAGAGCCCCATGCTTTCCATGACCTCGGCACTAGAATGAGGTGGTGTGGTCGGCACCACGCTCTGACCGCCTTTTACCCCCGGGAAAGACCCGGTACTCAATTTTATAGGAGGCTGAGTGAACCTCGGGGCCGTTCTGAAAGTTTGGCAACGAGAAAAAATCCTGTCACCACCTGGGATCGAACCCCGGACCTTTCAGTTCGTAGCCAGCTGCTCTACCAACTGAGCTACCCGGCCGCCATAAATGTATGAAACAATAATAAAATTGGTTCTCTTCTAACAAAGACAAAATTTTGAAGGCCATACAAAAGAAACAAAATTACCTGTGACATGTTACTTATCTTACCCTGGATGTTTATTTGGCCCATTCAGCACCATGTTCTGTAACTCTGCAACATTCCATCCTGTTACAGGCACAGGATATGTCAAACATTTGGCAAATTCCTCGGGGAGACCAATTTCATCAATGTTTAAACATGGATCTGGAGTTATAACAGAGCGAGCTGCATAATTTACTCGCTTCCCCATCATATGCATACGAATAATACCTTCTTTTTTCTCAATAATCTGTATAAAAAAAGAAACAACATATCTGTATGACACTTTATTTTGAATTGACGTGTTAGAAAAAAACACACGCACACCTGCCCACACACAAAAATTGAAGTTTCTCTCTTGATTTCGCCACCGCATAGTCAACAGTTTTTTGACTGTCCCATAAATGCTAACTGTCTAAGCCCGACTAACAGACACAAATGAGCACTTCTGACACTTTCATAAAGTCATCATTCACATAGCAAATTCATCCATGAAAACTGTCATCATCGATGGAGATATTAGCAGCAGCAACAGGAGTAGTAGCATTTTACTTAACGATAATTCCAATTCCAGAGGCTATTCAGCATTAAAGTTCAACTGAGAGAGAAATAGCCTATAAATTTTGCCAGAACCCTGTATTAGGGAAAGAATTTTCTTGTATGTTGTACGTAAATCTATGACATAGTCCATTTCCTCTAGGAGGAAGCTGCACTAAGGATTTTATTGCCTTTTAAAATCCATTGCCCTTGGCTGGATTAGAACCTACGAATCTTGGATCCAACTACTACTATGGTAACCGCAAAACCACCAAGGATGGCGAAATTTATGTTTTATTTATCTGGATCAAAGACGTTGTAGTTATGTATCTAGACACACAATTGCTGGTGTCATTACAAATCTGAAACCTCTCACGCAGGTTTGTGCGAAATCATGTTTTGGGGGCAGAAGCACTTTGTCAAGCATCAACATATGGAGATTCACGTGTTCATTTGTGTTGTTTACTTTCCATAGAGTGTTGATTTGTGTTGTCTACTTTTAATAGTGCATTAAAGTTAAAGTTAATTGGAAGTTTAGTCTTTAGCATTGATGGAGTACATTAACAGTCGTTTCTCATAATAAAATTAGTGTATTTCAAAAATGCGTAATATCTTCGAAGTATGAATGTGTTCCTACAAGTTAGAGATACGCGTTGCTAATGTGTAGGTTTGTTATTATTTAATAAGTACTATGCCTAAGTAGTAAATTTAATTGAATGATTGATGCCATTCACCATGGTGAATTCGTGTGCAAATTTAATTGAATGATTGATGCCATTCACCATGGTGAATTCGTGTGCAGTGTTTAATTGTATATACACATACAAGAAAGGATCTGGAATTTCTCTGCAGAAGTAAGTGCAATACTATAATTACTGTACAACTTCTTTCTTGCTTGCTTAGTCTAGTTAGAGATGTACCGAAATAATATCTGTAGACGAAGACGAATATCTAACATAAAAAAGTGTTGTTCTCCAATATTAGGTTTTCAAAATACCGCTAATAAACTTGTTTAAACTTATAACTTAATGCTATTAATCACAGGTTCCCATTAAATAAGATAGATTTTCTGGCTAAGTGGCCGACAACAATTAAACAGGATAAATTCGTGCCAACTCGGAACCACAAATTGTGTTCTGCCCATTTTGAAGTCTTGTTTCTGGATATCCTTAGGAAATTAAATTTTGAAAGATGACGTAGTTCCGTCTCTGTTTAACTTCCCAAGCCATCTACAAAAGGTAAACTGCTGAACACTGTTATATTAATAGCTTACAGAAAACGGATGTAGGTAAATTCTCATTTTTAAATAGAACTATAAATGATTGGAATGACCTACCTTAAGGAGATTCAAGAATAATTTAAAAAGTTGTATATAAAGTGAAAATTAAAATTAAGGTGACATTCAACATTTAATTTTTTAAGGTGACATATATTTATCTAGGCTGACGAGTTTACTTCCTTGGTTTGAATTGTAAATTATTTAAAAATAGCGTGTAAGAGGGCCTTAGACTAGAAATGTTTAGTTTAAATGTAGTTCTGTTTATAAGTATGCATAAGGGTGTAATTATTTGACTTATTTGAACTGTTGTATCAGTGAAGCGAGGTGAGTCAGTGAAGTTATGGTTTTACAGTGCAGTGAACAGTTCCGATCAGTGATAATTTATAGCGTCAATGAAATGTGTTCTATAGTGTCAGTGAAATGTGTGCTAAAGTGTCAGTGAAATGCGTCATAGTGCCACTACAGGGAATGAGATGAGAGTAAAGTGAAAGACTATTGAAACTTATGTAGGACCTATAGATAATTATGTAGGTTGTATTGTAAAATGAGGTATTTTATTTTATGTTTTTTTATTATTGTGTTAAATTGTATTATGTATTATTATTGTATTGTGTGTAAAATTGTATACGTGTTGTAAAATTGTATTGTATATTGTAAATTTTATTATGTATTGGTTATCATTTTATTGTGTATTGTTAATATTGTATATACCACTGCCACCGGGTGCTTGCCCACTTGAAGTGTAAATAAATACATACATGTACATTTCTAATCTATAATTTAATAACTTTGCTTTATAATATGAATAAATGATTTTCGCTTTTTATAAATTCTTAATAGACTTAGTATAATATTATTCTAGCAGATTGAAAAAGCATCTCGGAGAGTTCTGAAAAGAAAAATGGAAGCAACAATTCCACATGAAACAAATAAATTGATCCCGACAGTAATTCTTTTAAACATATGATGATGTATATATGGAGCACAATTATAGCATTATCGAGTCTTAGAAGACGTATTAAATCACTTGAAAATATGTTAGAAAAGAAGAATGAACAGTTACGAGCATTGAAAAAGAAAAATATTAACTGCAAGAGAAAATGTGACAGGCAAAGTGAAGTGATATCCACCCTTAAAACCTTTATCAAAGATCTAAAGAAAAAGAATCTAATTAATGACCATACACAAGGGGTTCTACAGAACAATTTTTCTGAAAGTTTGATTTAATTAAGAGATCTGGGGCGAAAAAAAAAATGGAGAACATTCAGATACTTTAAAAAAAATTTGTATTAACACTTAATTTCTATTCACCAGCTGCAAACGAATATGTTTGACATGCTTAAATAGGGCTCTACCCTATGTTAACACACTAAGGAATTGGAGGAACACAACAGATGAAAATCCTGGATTTACACCTGAAGCCTTCTTAGCTTTAGAAGATCGAGTAGCACTTTCATCTCACCCTCTTTATGTAGCACTTAATTTTGACGAGATGTCTACTCGAAAATGCATTGAATGGAATGGTAGTGCATTTACAGGCTATGTTGATTTAGGCAATGGTGTATGTCAAAGTGAAATGAAAGAGGCAAAAGAGGTTTTTGTAATAATGGTAGTGGCAAGGAACTAATGCATCCTGGAAAATTCCTGTGGGCTATTTTTTAATTAAAGGTCTAACAGCAGCTTTGACAGCCAATTTAGTAAGTCGCTTGCAAAGCATCAAACTAACTGTTGTTTCAGCGACCTGTGATGATATTGTTATGGGAAACAAGTTAGGTTGCAATTTCAATTCAGAAGACCTAGACACATCTTTCAACATAGGTGGCTACGGTACACAACTGGTGTTAGATGCATGTCATATGATTAAATTAATGAGGAATTTGTTTGGCGACATGAAAGTTTTAAAAGTTCTAAATGACAATGTTATTGAGTGGAAGTTTATAGACAAATTAGAACAAATACAAACAAATGAAACCATTACTATTGCAAATAAACTTTCAAAGTGTCACGTCCATTTCAAAAACCAAAAAATGAAACTGAAATTAGCAGTACAAGTGCCAGGTGCATCTGTTTGAAATGCTCTGCTACTCCTATGTTCAGACTTAAAACTAAAGAATTTCAGGGGACAAGCAACTGCAGAATTCTGTTTGTTCTTTGACAAGCTATTTGATGTCCTTAATTCAAAAAATCCTTTGGCAAAGGGATATAAGAGTGTACTGTCTGCAAGGAATGAAAATCTAATATTCAGTTTTATAGACTTGAGGTCTTGTTATTGAATGGGTTGCTGATGTGGGTTTTCTGTATATATCAAACGTTATATAAGGGGCAGTCAATGTCATTTTTAAATCCAAAAAGTTTAGTGTGTCATCTATACCAGCGTCATGTGTGAATTTTATGTTCAGACGTAATTTATTATATTCGTTGGTAATGGATTCGGTAAAGTGCGTGTTATTTTCATATATTATAAGGGTGTCGTCTACATATCGAACATAGGTAGAAATATTGAATTTATTGGATAGAGAACTAATATGTATTTTTTCAAGATTCTGTAAGAATATATCTGCCAGTAAGCCTGATAGAGGGTCTCCCAAGGCTAGGTCTTTTTGTTGTGAGTAAATCTTGTTATTAAATTTGAAATAATTCTGTTGTTGGTAGGTACCTAATGCTCTTCATTTAAACAGATTTGCGTCCCAGTAATTAGGCTACCATTTTGTTGAACAGTGTGTTAAATGGTTCATATCCATTTCTTCTTCTTGAGAACACAACAAACAATTTGAAGCAGACAGGATTCCAATTCAAATGTTGAAATAGTACTACAACTTTCTCATACAAAGTTTCTCTGCTATAAGGTATGAGAAAACCGCTCAAAATTCAGGCAATTCCACATTGGTTCATCCCAGAACTCTGTTTCAAGCACTGTTCTGTTTAACGTGCTGGCAAATTACTTTCCCAGTAAAATTCAAGAAATTCCATACATACAGAGAGCGGAATTCATCACCACAAAACCACCTCAACAATCTAAATACAAAAGTAAATACAGTCCTTCAACTACCAGACTCTAACCCTTAACCAGCCTACCCACTTAAACTGTTATCTCGAGTATGCGAATTCCGATTTCAAAAATGTTCACGGTTACTGTTGCCTTACCAATTCCAATAAAGGTGCTGAAAGTTTCAGAAGTACAGGCTTACAGAATATATAGTTACGAGCTCCGTAATATCTGCCTGGGTGTTCACGACTGGGGTGTACGGGTTAACACTATGTTGTAACAAGCCACCTGAGATCACACTAAAAATTGGCTAGAATGTAATAAGTATGAAATATCCATTTTGATAGAGAACTCGGCTGCAACCAGCACGTTAAAGTTATCACTGACAAGGCAAAGATAAGACCCACAATGCTTAAAAGATTAGAGAGCATCAAGTGGGGTAGCTCCGGAAGTACACTCAATGTAACCTACAAAACATTTATTAAATCCATCTCACTGTACAACTGTGGGATTTTGTTAACTGCATCTCAGCAGATTATTAACTGGACAGAATAGTGCAAGATGAAGCACTGGGACTCCTAATATGAGAAATAAAACCCACTGGAAGGTGATGCTTCACATTGTGGGATCAATGGAAATGAACAGGCTAAAAAGGAACAGAAATCTGTCAGTTATCAAATGCTAAACTTTCGTACGTATCTTTCAAATTGATAAGAATTATATAAAATAAGAAATCAGGCAACATCTAAATGTCAACAGTGTGGAAAAACAGTGGGAGGGCACCATAAAGCAACAAGTTTCCACCCAGACTTCCGAAGATCACAAGCAGTGACTTTCTTCAGGTTACATACAGGTCATATCTATCCTGCAAAAAATTTACAAAGGCTATCCATCTATTCACCTGACTGCATCGATGTAAAGAACCAATCAGCACCATACAATGGATAAAGAATATCCCTTCCAATATCCGCCATGAAGAAGACAGAAGGAAGCAGCTATCAACAATTGACAACACACTATTGGGGTGCAAGAAGGCAACCCAGCTGCTGAGCTCACATACATTTCATTCCGTACTTTTACAACAAATTTATTTATTTTTCCTTTGATGGAAGTCAAGTCGCACTTAAAAGAATTTTTCTGCCTAAAGCTCTATGGTCCTCAACTGATATTCAATCAATGTACCTTGGATTATGTGCAAATCCAGTGAGCACTGTATCACCAAAGTCAATTATTTGTTAATGAAAATATTTATACTTAAAAGACTCTATTAGTCAATGGAGAACTACAATAAATGACTAAATTTACAATACTAACATCAACAATAAGCTGTGCTATCTAAAATAAAGCAATCAAACATATGATAAAAGCACCCCACAACAAAAGAAAATGAAATGTGTCATGCAAAAGAGGCTTACAAGGAAAGGATTACAAATATGATTTCAATTAAGATAAAATAACTAAAAAATCTAAATGACAACAACTTACAATATGAAATGACATATGCCAGCAACAGCAATGAACTGATGGAGTCGTAACAGTTCTTGTCAATTAATTAATAATTCTGTGCCTCAAAGGCAAAATGTGATGCAGGTATCATTTCTTGCAGTTCTTCAGGAGCGAGCATTTAAAGTTTGAACTACTGCATGAAATCATTGCAATCGTGTTTCATAACAAAGAGTTAGAAAGAAAAATAATAGATATATGCATACCATCTTCTGTCACAATAAAGTTATCGTCAGGATGCACAACATATCGTAAAATATCATTTTCGTCAAAAATTAACATATTTGCCTTGGAACCACAGAATTGTGGGTGTGAGCATAATAAAAGCAAATTTGTTGTAATGTTTTACCTGTTTTAATCCAGGAGGAATTTTCAATCTATTTGCTGCCTTATCCATGTCATTATCCATAAGATTATTCACATCAATTTGCAAGACATCCCAAGCAAAATGCAGCTTCTCTTCCAAGGTGGTGCCACGGAGATCTTCCACTACGCTCTGATGAAGTATTGAGTCAAATCAAACAGAATATCAATACAAAAAAAAAAAGGCTGCATTTACAATTACATTCGATAAAATGTACTGTATATCTGAAGAAGTGCAATATAAAAATACGAAAAATGATCCATTTTGAATCTTGCGTACACTACTTTTAACACCTGCATATAAGTAATTGATTAACTAGTGGAACTTACTCGTGTAAGATGGTGTGATGATACACTGAAACAGCTGTAAGCTGCACAGACTTCCATAATAAACACGAGTAAGTTCCACTAGTTAATCAATTACGAAAAATGAATTTTAAAGTGTGATATAGAGAAAATCAGATTCAGAAGAACTCTGCCTAACAGAATGCGAAGTGAATATTCCGCTACCAAGTGGCTTCTATGTTGGAATTGTTTGTGATCAGTCAATGCCATTTGGATAAACTCAATGGTACATGACCCCAAAAAAATTGTATAAAAAAACTTGACACATAACAAACGTGGCGGTGGGGGTGGTGCTGGGTGCAGACAGGGTAGTAAAATAAGAAGGGAACAGCAGGAATAGAAAAAGGAATTGAGTGAAGGAGGAAGGAGGCAGGGAAAGAAAAAAAGAGAAAAACAGTAGCAAAAGAAAAGGAGAAAAAAGAGCTTTTACCTGTCCGTCTCCTGTTAAGTTTTCTGTGTTGCCATCTCGCACTGCCTTCATCACATGTTGGACAATTATGGAATCTTGAAGAATGGCTTTGAGCGTCTTACTCTGTGGATGTTCTATTATCTTATCATTAATAAAATTCACCTGGACACAAAATTGGATTTAAGCAATATTTTGTTTAAATGTCTCTCTACCATTGCTGGAAAAAGGCTTTTCAATACATATTACAGCAGCTAATATAATTTCTTTCAAAAAACGAATATAAAATAATAACCTGAGATTTTCTGAACACTGTGTTTTGTCCAGCCTTATGTTAATTATACATCGAATGTTTAGATGCTAAAAAAACAGGTTTCACTTAAAAATGTCAAATAAGGAAAAAAAAAAAAAAAAAAAAAAGCATTAAAATTTTACAACCTTCTACAGCACACAATATTAGTGCCAGCGAATTTTAAAGCTATTAATAACTAATTAATTTTTATTTCCATAGGTTGAATTTTATTGTAGGAGGAACATGCTGAAAGTAACAAGTAAGAACTTTTTATTGTTGAAGCAGCAAATACAAGCTGGTAAGCTGTGGAAAATCAAATAAATTATTTTTTATTTAAATCAGATATGATTATTAAAAATGTTCTGGCACTTTTCTAATGAAGTTAACATATGTATTAGGTAGTACATATCCCTATATTTCTAAATGTGCTATTTTAAATACTAACAATGTTCATTGTTTTTATCATTCACTTTAACAATTGAATAAAACAGTGTCAGGACACTGATGATGACACCACACCGGTGTTGCAATGGGGCCTGTCTGTCATAAAGGTACATTACCTTTTAAAAAAATTGTAACAGTTTTAACGTTTTAACTCTAGAAAGTTTCATAGACTAATAACATTGCTTAAAATAGGTCTTCATTATGTTTATATACAATTAAAGGTATTATTATTACTACTATTGCAAAAAAATTAATCAATCAAAAGAGCTTATCACATTGTGTATAACATTTCCTTAGAAATACCAATCTGAATGCTTTTTCTGTCCTTAATTTAGGCCTAGTTTAAGTTTTGAGTGCACTATTCAAAATGTCGTAAAATTCTTTACGCTCGACCATGCCGAAATGTAGTAATTATACACCTGGTAGCAGCCCTTTAATGGACCTCATTAAAGTACACCTATTCATTAAAGTTCAGGTGTTCCACCAATCAAAAAACACCATTGTAGCAATATGAAAGTGCAAGTATCGATTATTCTCGGATATGCAATCGAAAGACAACTAGTGAAACGTCACGGAGGCTGGAAATCCAATACTGTCGCAGAAGGTTAAGTTCTGTTACTATAATAATTAGCGTTAATCGTAAATAATATTCAAATAAATTCAATTTGTCATCTCGTTTTTCAATGTCCAAATCAATTTCAAGGTTATATCAAGATTAATGTTCATTTTACTCTCTAGATTATACCAAGGTCAATGACACTTGTTCCTCGGAAAAAATCAATACTTTCACGTCTGCGCACATCTCACAATTTACGAGATATTGCACAAGGTCAGTTCTGCTCCCCAGTCAGATAAGAATAACATGAATACTTATGAATAATTTCAAGTTAGAAATATGGTCGAGTATAAAAAGTCGTACGAAACTTGCTTATAATGGTAATTAAGACGCTCGTTTCATAAACATACTCGCGTCTTAATTACTATCATTATAGGTGCGTTGCATAGTGTACTATTCCACACTGTTGATGCAATGATTGTTACTAAATAAAATTGAAAAACTACATATTTTTCAGATTGTTCTCTCAAATTGGTGAATATAGTGAAAAATAAGTTCCACCACTCATAAACACTCAATGCTATGTGGCTCCTTGAAAAGTGGTAGGTTGGCTTGAAAGTTTAAAATCAAATTGAAAATTTGAGAGCCAAAATTACCTTACACTAATTCCTGTCCTTGGTTTT
The DNA here is from genome assembly GCF_040183065.1 of Periplaneta americana. NCBI lineage: Eukaryota > Metazoa > Arthropoda > Insecta > Blattodea > Blattidae > Periplaneta > Periplaneta americana. The sequence goes on from NC_091124.1 coordinate 187,742,278, forward strand.
TTTCCTGTAAGGCATAATTTACTGGATTCTTTGCTATCAACAGGGGGGAACTTACCGGTATTAAGCAAGCAGCCAAATGGACATCAACTATAGTCAGGGTGCGAATTAAGACTTCAAATGAGGGGGATAGAAAATATCCTACATAAAATTAGTATTATCCTCATTCTATATGGCTCAATGCTTGGTCGCACTGAGTTGCTTGTCTTGTATCTTGATCATAATAATAATAATAATAATAATAATAATAATAATAATAATTATTATTATTATTATTATTATTATACCTATGAGCGGGTTTAAAATAAGATGTGTAATTCCTAAGTTATTTATTGTTGTCAGCTTGTCGGTGATGATAAATACATCAATATTATTTTTTTGCTTACTTTATACTGTACTTTATAAAGTATACTCCATATTAAAACAATTATATTCTGTGAGGGGCGGGGGATAGAAGTTATCTCTGGCAGGGATGTAAATATAAATTTATGAGAGGGAGATAACTTTCCAACAGGGGCGGAAATCCCCCCCCCCCCGTTAATTCGCACCCTGGTTATAGCTGAGTCATCCTAGAATTCTATTTCCTCACAACTTCACAATAACTGAGTGTTCCCAATTTATCAACAAGTGTTTTCCAAATAAGTACACAAAGTAAAAAAGGCAATTGATGACCATGAACAATTTATGCCAAAAATGGAAAAATAGGGAATATAACACTTATAGCCGATTTCATCAAGCTTTACTATGTTTTTAGTGATTCATTAATTTATTTATTGGTTCATTAAATTATTTTTATAGCTCACCAAGCATCTTTAGCCCTAAAGAACCAGTAAAGCTATCGCATCAGTTTAGTGATAGAAATTGTATGTATGTATGTATGTATCCAATGCCTACCCACTTCACTTTACGTGATTCGGGTTCCGCATAAGTAAAAAGGCAATTGATGATTTTATCAGCATCTTTGGTTATTTAGCATCTGAATGAGATGAAGATGATAATGCCGATGAAATGAGCCCAGGGTCCATCACAGAAAGTTACCCAGCATTTGCTCATATTGGGTTGAGGGAAAACCCCGGAAAAAAACCTCAACCAGGTAACTTGCCCCGACTTGGAATCGAACCCGGGCCACCTGGTTTTGCGGCCAAACACGCTAACCGTTACTCCACAGGTGTGGACATGAAGATCATGGTACCGGTACTCAAAATTTTAGAAGAAACTGATCATAGGTTAGAATATCATCAGAATGACTGAGACAAAGCTGAAACTAGTCAATTAGGTAACATACAACTTAATTTTTAATTTAACACATGAAAGTGGTTATTATAACTACGTCATTCATTTAGTGTTCTGCCCAAGGGCAGGTCTTTCACTGCAAACCCAGCTTTCTCCAATCTTTCCTATTTTCTGCCTTCCTCTTAATTTCCTCATATGATCCACATATCTTAATGTCGTCTATAATCTGATATCTTCATCTGCCCAGAACTCTTCTCCCAGTCACCATTCCTCCCAGTGCATCCTTCAGTAGGCTGTTTTTTCTCAGCCAATGACCTAACCAATTCCTTTTCCTCTTCCTGATCAGTTTCAGCATCATTCTTTCTTCACCCACTCTTTCCAACACAGCTTCATTTCTTATTCTGTCTGTCCACTTCACATGTTCTATTCTCCTCCATATCCCCATTTCAAATGTTTCAAACATAACAAAACTTAATTGGTATAGTAACTTCCATTTATTAGAATTAAATTTACGCACACAGGTTCTTGACCCTACTATCCATTTCGAAAGGAACCTAAATCAGGCCGCCGAAGTTGATATTGAGAAGAAGTCTATATAATATGAACCTTGTCTGCCTTATCATTCTCAAAAGTACAATGTCCCTCTTAAACAATGGTCCGTCATTGGTTTGCTCTTTGGCAGTAGAGGTTCAATCACAAAATTCACATGGAATTATCTTAAGGAACTTCACATTCCTTTTGATTATGTAATGTCTGTCCTTATAAATATTATCAAGGATTCTCTTCAAATATTACATCATCATCTCTATTTCAATTAATCCACTTATATATTTCCCTTCAACAATTAACTTTCTTTTTTCTTAATGTTTCAAATCACATTATGTTGTATATGTTTATTGTATTCAGGACCCTTATGGTCACTCAAATTCTTTGAGCTGATGTCTTTAATGAATATATCAAATAAATACAGCATATTATGTAGGCATTAAGTTTCTACTTTCTTTTTCTACTTTCTTTCAGCTCTGCAACTGTACTTCACACTACAGTAAATCCATAAGTCTCTAATTTTTTTCATTCTGGACAATACATTTCAAGAATATTATCTATACCTATATTGAGTTAATGTATGTATCATTCCTCCCTCAAATGATGCGACCACTGAATCAGGAATGCAACAATTACAACAGCAGCAGCAGCAGTAATGAGATGATGATAATGATAATAATGATGATAATAATTATAATAATGATAATATAATGATAATAATGATGATAATAATATAATTGAATCGCCCCATGCAGAAAGGGCTTCAGTCACAAATTTCAAAAAACGAGATATCGATGGAAATCATATCTTTATGGGTGGCTCCATCAGCCTGTGCAGAAAGGTATTCAGTCCATTGCTTGAAAGATAGAAAGTGAAGCGTCAGGCTCAGAGTTCTGTGCTGAAAGGAATACAGTGTACAGAATGTTTTTCTTAGTTTTCTCAAAACTATGTCTAATGGACTGAAGCCCTTTCTGCATGGGGTGATTCAATTATAATAATGATAATAGTGATAAAAATAATGATAATGGTAATAATGATAATAATAGTAATGATAATAATAATAGTAATAATAATGGTAATAATAATAATGATAATGATAATAATAATAATAAAAACAATAAGAATAATAACAATAAGAATAAAAATAATAATAACAATCATATTAATAATAATAATAAGAATAATAATAACAATAACAATAAAAATAATAATAGTAATAAAAATAAAAATAATAATAATTATTTATTTACTAATATTTAATGTGCTATACAACAGCCAGAGGCCAATAACAGTTCAGCACATGACAATATCATTACAAGAACATTAATAATGATAGAAATTACAATAAAAGTACATAGGAATAATTATTATTAAAATAATGACAATTTAAAATATGAAAACTGAAAATGAAAGATGGAATCTTATATATGAATATAATACGAATGATAAGAAAGATAATGAGAATAATACCCATACTACAATACATATCTAAATAAAAGACATAAATTAATAACAACTGCCATAAAACTCCAAAAGTATATGCTACACATGAAATGGATCCAAGTTTAATCCATGCAAATTAGCATATTTTATACAACTGCTGACCGGAGAGAGAGATTTAGAATTTCTATTGCAAAAAATTTTAGCAGGAATATGAAGACTGATATTGCTGAAGAAGGATTCACATCAATACCATCCTTAATGATTTTACAAAAAAATAAATAATCAAGATCTTGATGTCTGACAAACTATAACAATTACAATATTTGCAGTTAATCTCATATTTATAATCATTGGAATTGGGTACAAATCTATAAGAACACAAAGAAATAAATTTTCTTAGGATATTCTCCAATTTATCCAAGTCAGTAGAAATAATGGAGTTCCGTATTACAGATGCATATTCAAACTTGGATCTAACCAATATATAGTATAAAATTAATAGACACATAGCAGCAGAAAAAGAATAAGTTATAGATCCAATTAGATCAATAATAATAATAATAATAATAATAATAATAATAATAATAATAATAATAATACTTTTTCCTCCATATTCTGTATTTTATAACTGTGTTGCTTCATTGTTGGCTCATATGCGAATGATATACCAGGTAACAATTTGCAACATAGTAGGTTGTGGTTTCATGAAAATGTTGTTGTTGTTTTCTAATGCCAGGCGTTTGACAATAAAGTCATTTGCCCTCTTGCACTCCAATATTTTTCAAAGATATTATCATGGCCAACCACTGAAGCACAGATTTTGAGGTGTTCCGAATCCATTTCTTGGTTTGAGTTGCACAATAGGCAGTTAGGGGACTGATATATTCCAATTCTATGCAGGTGTTTGGCCAAACAGTCATGGCCTGCTGACAATCTAAATGCAGCTACAGACGATTTTCGTGGTAAATAGGGAATTAACTGTGGATTATGATGCAGAGAGTTCAATTTTTTCCCTTGAGATGGTATTATCAAATTCTGTTTGTTGAAGTCTAAGTATGTAGATTTAATAAATCTTTTCACAGAGTAATACGTAGATTTAGTAACAGGTCTGTAAGTAGCAGTGCTGCCCTTCTTTGCTAAAGCATCCGCATTCTCGTTTCCCAGGATTCCACAACGGGATGGTATCCATTGGAATACAATTCTTTTATTCAGTGATATAAATTGAGAGAGCATTTTAGTTATTTCTGCTGTTTGAGATGAAGGTGTGTGTCTAGAGACTATTGATAGAATACCTGCTTTGGAGTCTGACAATATACCTGCATTCTTAAATTTATTGATGTGGCATAGAAGATTCCTGAGACTTTCACCGTTTGCAATGATTTCTCCATCAAAACTTGTTGTTCCATATCCAAGAGATCTATAAAGTGAGAAGAGACAGCACGTAACACCTGCACCGGCACCTTGTTCTCTGGAGATCAAGGATCTGTCAGTGTATAAATGAAGCCAGTTTTGTGGAGGGTACCTAATATTAATTGTCTCTAAAGACAATTGTTTCATTATTTCAGTGTTACTTCTGATTTCAGTATTTCTTCTGTTAAATTTAGATTATAGTCTAAAATAGTCCCCCAATCGGATCTCCGGGCGGGGACTACTCTAATGGTACAGAATCAACTAAACATCTTACAATGGAATGCTGACGCCATAACATCAGCTAAGAAGACTGAACTAGCCGATATACTCCCAGATAATAATGTAGATATCTTCCTTATTCAAGAAGCAAACCTTAATGCTGACCAATTAAAATATTTTGATTTTAAAGGTTTTAGTATGAAACTGTTGCCCAAAAGTAGACAGATCAGTAGTGGAATTCTCGCAGGCATATCAAAGAAATTAATTACAAATTTTCAAATCATGAAAATGTTGTGATATTTGTACATATGAAATATTCACTGAACCCACTTATTTATTTGTAATGAAGCATTACTTACTATTCATTAAATGTTAAGAAAAATCTGGTTGGTGAACAGCTCGCATTTTAGTGAATTGTTTATATTTTAATTTTCACTAGTTAATATTTCATTTGGATTGATTTATTGAAGCTTCGTGAAATGGGGCATTAGGGTACTTAATATTTAAATAATGCATACATATTAGATTTTCAAAACGTTAGTTCATATAAAACAGGCACTTGCCTGAACATCCAATGTCTACTGCTAAAACATAAGCAATTTTCACACTGATTGGCAGCAAACAATCCACTTTCTTTGTGCGTGCTTCCATACTATGATATAAATCTAATAATTGTTAAGAAATTAAAACATGTGACAGTGCAAAGCATAATTTTTCAGGAGGAAGGAAATAGTACATTATGCAACGAGCCTATAATGATAGTAATTAAGAAGCGAGTATGGATATTTATGAAACGAGCGCAAGCGAGTTTCATAATTTTCATACGAGCTTCTTAATTACCATTATAGGCGAGTTTCATATGACTTTTTATGCTCGACCATATTTCTAACTTGAAATTACCGGTATTCAGATGTATACATTTTATTTGTATCTGACAAGATCGGAAGTGACCTTGTTCTAGGTCGTGAATTGTGAGATGTGCGCAGACGCGAAAGTATTGATTTTTTCCAAGGAACAATAATGTCATTGACCTTGATGTAGTCCCATTAAACTTGATAATATTATAATATTATAACCTTGATTATTGAATTCGACATTGAAAAACGAGATGACAAATTGAATTTACTTGAATATTATTTACAATTAACGCTAATTATTATAGTAACAGAACATAACCTTCTGCGACAGTATTGGATATCCAGCCTCCGTGACTATTCGGTAATTATCTTTCGATTGCATATCCGAGAATAATCGATACTTGCGGTTTTATAACGGTACAAAGATGACTTGTCATTGGCTGAACACATGTAAGCTGAGTTATCATTGGCTGAAGACCTGTACTTTAATGAGTAGGTGTACTTTAATGACATGCATTAAAGGACTGCTACTAGGTGTATAATTACTACATTTCGGCATGGTCGAGCATAAAAGTAATTAAATATCAATAGCCCTACACTGATCCTCGATGAAGTCATCGTATTCACCAATGTTTTCTACCGAATTATATAATATTCTTCTGTAGACCTATTGATATTTAATTACTTTTCCCTTACTCCTGAAAAGATTATGCTCTGTACAGTGGATATAGGTGGTTACATAAAATTAAGAACGATATAATACAGTATTCAAACAGCAAATGACTTCCAAGAGCAGCTTACTGTTAGAAGGTGCTATCAATTTTTATGAAAGAGGTTAAGTAAAATTCTTCTGACACAAGTACAATTCTTTACTTACTGGTCTCATTTTGGGTGGTGGAACAGGAATGACTGTGAGGAACAAGGCATCTGTTGGGTACTGTGTATCGCAGTATTCCAATACTGGCAACAGAGCACACATGAAATTCTTCTCATTCTGCCACAGCTTGCGTAAATGTGTTCTAAAATGAAACAATCACCATTTACATAAAAATTAATTAATTCTTGAATATATTCCAACCACTGACCAACTCAAGAGGTTTACTCAGGGAGGGGCACGAGGAATGGTACAATTTTCCCATAAAAAATAATCCTAGAAAATTACAAAATACAGTAAAAATATTCATTTTTCTCGTTCCTGAAAACTGTAGAATTTATTATAGGAAGCAATAATCACTACACTGTTCATACAGTTCTAATCTGTATGCTAGTTATATTCAACTATTCATAAGTTTTTCTGCATGCTTACTTTGCATTGTAAAACCGAACCAAATCACTATCTCAAATGGACAGTAGAACATTTTAAATATAAATCTTCAGTTCTTCACCATCATTATTTGACACAGTTTACTTTCTAATTATACGGAGTACAGTGAGCAAAAAATCGATTTCGAGATTTTATTTGATCTCTTTTCCAGCATCTGAGATACCGAAAAATTAATTCTGGATATGTCATCTATCTGACTGTGTGCAATCATTTTTTCTGAATTTGAGGACAAACTTTGTCCATATTCTGTACACATGAGTAGGCTTATCCAAAAATGATGCATATGAAATACAATAATTTTCAATAAAAATTTGTTTAAAATCAACAATATAAGTTCTACAGACCAGTTTTCTGGTTTGGTCGTTTGTGCATTGATAACTTATTTACACTACAAGAAAAAGAAAAAAGAACCGATTTGTAAAGATACTTATTGTGCATTTATTGACCTTGCATGCAATGTTCCCAAATCGAGATATGATTTGTCTTGGAAAAATAGCCCATAGCACGTTCGTGAAAATGAAGGAAATATGGGATAATGCAGAACATATTATTCTGCATTCTTTGGTAATTAATTTCGGGAGCACATCTCCCTGCTCTGCTGTGTTCATTCTCGAAGGAAGTAAGGCCTAATAATGGTAGATGATGTTAAACCACACCAAACTGTAACTTCTACAAAATGAAAGAGAACCTTCTGCACTTCACGAAGATTTCCTTTTCTAACGAAAATCCTGCCTGTTGACAAGTCCAAAAAAATGAAAGTGTGTTTTATCAGACAATCCTGTTTTACCGAGTATGTCTGATTAGTCTGGTTTAACCGTACAGAACTCCATGCAACTCCTCCTTAAACTGCACTCTGCTAGTCAAAGTGATAATGCATGTCGTGCACAGATTACACTTTGTGTATTTTCAGACGTTGTTATGTTCCTCCAATGAGAAACACAATATTTGTCTCTTACTGAGTGTGTTAAATGCCATTTTCTGACCCAATGTAGGATGGTATTGCGAGGAGGAGCTTACTGTATTGAAATATAAGCTTCAAGCACGTGTCTGCAGTAGCCCTTCCTAGTGGCTACAGAACATTGAGCCTCTTTATGGCACCTAAAACGCGACATTAATTGCAGTAAAACCTCGTTAATCCGAACTTCGCTTAATCCAGATAGGAAAAAACAGATAAGTTTGAAAAAATTGAAGTTTTAAAACTTACTTTTATAAATTAGAACTGTGGAACTACAATAATGTACTACATTGTATGTATTGCTTTACATTTTGCTGTATTGTATAGTGTCTTTAGGCCTATACCCTTTAAATACACTATAATAAACATGTTTTTTGCTATAAACGGAGTTTTAATGCACTTTCTACTGTTCTTTTAGGTTATTTCAGTTAATCTGGACCTTCGTTAAATTGGTCAACTTACCCCACCCCACCCCACCAATTAGTCCGGATTAACGAGGTTTTACTGTAGTTCCCTGTCTGAAAACACACCTGTTGGTAAACTTGCTGTTTTTTTAAACACGAAACATGATATTTCAAGCAGTTTGAAAACTAATTAAGACTGTCACGAAAGAATGTGATTTGTAAATGGGGTCGATCACGGACTGTTGCAGTGAGACATGATAACATAACAAAGAGGATGTGTAAGGTGCATCATCACTCAAAACACTAACCCAAACAGAGTAATGGAAATGGTGGCCAATCAATCAGTTTCTGTTACTGTATTATAATGCTGTATCAGTGATGTGCTGTGTTGTTGCTGGGAATTCAGGCCTAAAATGTCATAAGGTCAACAGGGGATACCCGTTCATAATTTAATACATTCTTGTAAGAATTCCACATGCATTCTATGCTTTATGTTAAGTTATTAGCTTACAATAATTTCTATTATGTCATGTCGTCAGTCAGTGTAAATACATGCCTCATTTTCCAGCACAAACATAGAACCGATCAGAAGTTGGGGAGCCAGAAGATTTTGTGGTATGTTTGTTGATATGCAGAGTCTTTTTGTACAGAATGAGGATTATGTTAAATTTCTTTAATACAGTTATTTTGCATAAAGAACTCGACACGAACTTCTAAATTGTCAAACATTTTGAAACTGACTAAGCAGCCATCCCTTTTGACCTTGCAAACTGATGAAAGCAAGAAAATCTAAAATTACTGAAATTACGGTAATTTCAAATGTATCACAACTGTCCGTAGTATCCTATAATATAATATCGTCGCCTGAATGCAAGAACTTACACAAGAGAAAGTTACACAACGCAGAACTGCACGCATTGTATTCTTCACCTGACATAATTAGGAACATTAAATCCAGACGTTTGAGATGGGCAGGGCATGTAGCACGTATGGGCGAACCCAGAAATGCATATAGAGTGTTAGTTGGGAGACCGGAGGGAAAAAGACCTTTAGGGAGGCCGAGACGTAGATGGGAGGATAATATTAAAATGGATTTGAGGGAGGTGGGGTATGATGATAGAGACTGGATTAATCTTGCACAGGATAGGGACCGCTGGCGGGCTTATGTGAGGGCGGCAATGAACCTTCGGGTTCCTTAAAAGCCATTTGTAAGTAAGTAAGAATGCAAGAACTAGGTAACTTGATTTTTCATATTTTGTGACATCACCTATTTACTTATTTATTGCACTAAGGAATATGTCTCGTTTCCTTTTACCTATTTGTTACATTGGAAAATAGATGTCACTGGTATCGTTCAATCAGTTACCTTGATCCTGGATTACATTTTGTGCGATTTTTGCTATGCTATAAAAGAGGTAACTAAAAACCGCAAATTTCGAGTTACCTAGTTCTTGCATTCAAGCGACGATATGAAAGTACAGCCACAAAAATAATGATTCGAACATTTTAAAAACATAAAAATTCAGCACCAGCATAGGATATATTACTCTGTTTAAGATTTGGGAGGGAAAAAAACAAAGTGATAACAGAAGAAAATTAAATCTTATCATTTATGTGTACCTTGATTCATCTGGTAGAATTACAGTTGTAACGAACTTCCCCCTATTTATTCCACTAGATGCTTGGTTCCTGAAACAAAAACACCATCATGTAATCTAAGAGGAATCAAAATTTATTTTTCTGGATGAAAAGTAAAAACGTTATTGATATCACACGATCAAAACATATAAGGATGTTTACATTAGATTGAAAGGATTATAACAACCCAAAAATATCACTAATCATTCTCATCAATATCTTAATCCCTGAATCAGGGAACTTACAGAGAAAGTAAATACGAGAAACCACTGACACAAGAAGTCAGGCTGTGTACCCAAGGAAAAGTTCAACTGTATCATTAGTCACACGAGAAACACAATTACCTGCTTGAATGTACAAAAAGATGCTCTTACCTACCTATAACTACTCAATTAGTATAACAATACAATCAAAATTTCCAGTACCAGCTAGCCTTTAAAATGAACTTGTAACAGAAGCTGCATGGAATATAGAAACTAACCAACTGTAACAGAAAGACAGTTGACTACACATTCAGATACTCTAAATTTTCTTCATCAATGATTATTAGCTCCGAAAAAAAAATCATTTGACAGAAGACACACATAAAAACAAGCCACTAGATGGCTTTTAGAGAACCCCGAGGTTCCATGGACAAATATATAATAGGATGCGAAACTGCGGTCAGCACCATCTGGCAATGGGGGGCTGAAATAAGATGATCAGCACCCAATGTCATAGGTGGTGAACATTAGAACTACGTGTTGGGTACATTACCCAGAGTTCTCTATTTATCTGTTCGAGATATTGCTCGAGGAGACAAGATGGCAGACAGAAACTTGCTAATAAGTGAACATAAAGTGATATACGTGTGTGTATAAGTAGTGCATGTTAAACAGTGATGTTTATGGACGTTGTAAAAAGTGTTGTTGAATGTATTGTAAAGTAATAGTAATATAATAAATTTAACTATCTAAGTAGTTCTTGCAGACTTTTCAATTGCGCTGTACAATAAATACCCAAAGAATACAATCCCAATTATCTAACCTTTTGCTTCATTTTTTTGTGTCTGTCTGGTTATATTTTAATTGGGTAGTGTAAAATAGATCGTCTCTTTTATCTTCCTGTTGGCTCCGGTAAGAATTTTCAGTAGAAGATGCTGTGAGGAATAAAAATGTAAATGTTTTATTTCAATTGGGTTAGTTTTGAATATCGATGAGGGTGCGAAGGAATACTTTCTGCACAGTTTAACATTTTCGTCACCAGGTGCGCTGCTAAATGCATGGAGTAATTACTCTTTTCGCTACTTGGTGCGCTGCTAGATGTAATAACGCCCCTCCCTCTAACAGGTGGCAGCAAGATCATTTTCTACAACAGCGCCTCTAGTATGTGTTACGGGAAACTCTGTAAGTTTCGCATTCTATTATATATTCATCCATGGAGGTTCATTGCCACCCTCATATAAGCCCGCCATCAGTCCCTATCCTGAGCAAGATTAATCCAGTCCCTACCATATCTCACCTCCCTCAAATCCATTCTAATACAGTGCAATCGAAAAGTCCCTCCGCAGCTCTGTTAATTCTAGTAGCCCTGTAGACAATTGGCATTCCCCCGCTCATTCCAGTTTGACAGCCTCACCCCCCAGTCCGTCGTGTGCTGCATGATAGCGCCACGGGCTACACAGCATTGCAGAGAGACTTCTCGACTGCGCTGTGTTATCCCACTAGATGTAATGAAAAACAGTGTTACAAAATACACTTGACAAAACGGTAACAGACAACAGAAATATTTATCCCATAACACTACTAATTTATCCACAAAGAAAAGCCATACTACAAATATAAACTTCACCACTAGAAAACATATACAGTAAGTCAAATTACATTGGGTCTGAGAAATAAAAAGGAACAAAAAGAAATTCATGTGAACTGTCCGAACACAACGCAGGAAAAGACAGGATGCTGTAACTGCTATAGCAGTGCCAGCTAAAAGAAACTTGCAATCCACATAAACTTGTCAAACGAACTAATTCAAGCAAATGTAAAAACAGATATAGTAAATATTTATCTACTCTACTGAAAATTTCAATTCTAAATACTCTTCTCTAGCATTATAAATTTCAAAACTGCTATCTATTAAATTAAATGCCTTGTCAATGAAGTGTAGAATATTCATTCTTAATGAAAATTTATCCATGATGTGTAGTTACGTCGCAATTAAGGAGAAAGATCATGATGATGATTATGATTAATAATAAGACAAAAGAGAGGAAGGAAAAGATGAGGAGGAGGGAGAGAAGTAAAATGAGTGGAAAAGAAAACGATGAGGGATACTCTAACAAATAAATTGAAATTGCAGTAAAACCTGATTTCAACATTCTTTGAAAAATATTGGAGTGCAAGAGGTCAAATGACTTTATTGTCAAACGCCTGGCATTTGAAAACAACAACAACAACATTCCAGTTTTCAAAGAATAATCTGGTAAGTTCCAGTCAAATTACCATAAAAATAAAGTAATAATGTAATTGATTCTCCTTTTAAGAAAACCCGATTTAAGGGAAATCCTGCTTTTCGGGAATATTTTTCAAGTGGATTTTATGAAAACGAAGCACAAAATATCGACCTGACTTTCAATAATCAATAGTACTAGCTTAGCAGTCTCAATTTATGGCAATGCAGTGCCATGTGGCAGCATTATTCTTTATCATTGCTTACGGTCTTGCTTTGTGTTGCTTTCACAGAGTGGTCACTTTGCTTGCTTTGTTCTCGCGAGTTGTGCGGATGTTATGTTATGTTTTTGTTTAACGACGCTCGCAACTGCAGAGGTTATATCAGCGTCGCTGGATGTGCCGGAATTTTGTCCCGCAGGAGTTCTTTTACATGCCAGTAAATCTACTGCATGAGCCTGCAGCATTTAAGCACACTTAAATGCCATCGACCTGACCCGGGATCGAACCCGCAACTTTGGGCATAGAAGGCCAGCGCTATACCAACTCGCCAACCAGGTCGACGAGTTGTGTGGATCCAGTTTCCAAGTTCTTTTGTTAGTTTATGCATCATTATAATGACAACTAACTGGAAGAAATTAACTATCGGACAGAAAGTGAAAATGATAAGGGATGTTGAGGCCAATCCTCAAATAACACTATAGCATATGGCAAAAGGCATGGTTTACCAATTACTTCATTATGGGGAACAATGAAGAAGAAGAAGAAGAAGAAAAAAGACATTTTTCAATGCTTATTTTCAGTACGGTTCAGGTTCAACCAAGTGAAAAAACATTTGTGCCTACCACTTGAAGAATTACAAAAATATAATAATGAAGTGTATTGTAAATAAAATTGTAGGCCTAATTAAATGATTATAATGTTTGGCACTCAACACACATGTCAGTACTGGTTATTTTAGCCTTTCCTTTCCATTTTATGTAAGCCCCTTTCAACAAAAACTCCTACTTAAGGACAAGATTCGTTAAAAAGGGGTTGCTTGCTTTCAAATTGTATTAGTAATTATCAGGGAACGGATTTATATGGACTAAAAATATATGAAATATGTAAATATATATGTAGTTATTTTTACCAAAATATGGAATTAAATATGGACTTAAAATTATAAAAAAATGACTATGTACGTTAAATATTGGTACATTTTAATCAAACTAAACAAAAAATATAATGGACGTACCTTATCTTCCAATGTAGTTTCAACAAAACACAATTTTTATTGTCTGTTACCATAACAATAGGTTACAAACATTTCTTTCAAGTGCTGAAAAGTGAATCTTCTTCTATTGTCTCTGAGGATAGATTTATACTGACTAAAAGAGCGTTCGACGTCACAAGAAGTAACTGGTACATAATTCAATTTCACAATGTCTGCTGGGGATAAGTCCAAGTTAATCTTCACTGTTGATTCACCACTCATCACAGCAACAACCTTTTGTAGTTCTTCATATCCAGGGTTTTTTGAAAGTACAGTGTCCACCTTAGCTCTTACTGCATCTGCAACTTTACCTCTACCACGATTCAGTTGTTCCACAGTACTATTTATAATTTCAAAACTTTCAGATAGTGAAAGGTGCCTATTTTGGAGACTTTTGAGCGTTTTTATGATGCATGAAAATGTATGCTGAATGTGAGCTAAGTCATTCTTCACACTTATGTCACAGGTAACTGTTTTCGCAGTATCAATTGAGACTGCATCTTCAGAGTCCAATGCAAGGAGAACATTGTTAATAGAGTCTATATGTTCGGCATAATATTCAACTGCTTCTAGCCATGTACCCCATCTAGTTAAAATTGGCTTTGGTGGCAATGGAATTTCAGGGTACATTTCTTTCAACACGTTAACTCTACTGGGAGCTTTGAGAAATACTTTTTTCACTGATGAAATCAACAAATCTACTTTAGGGAAATTGTCTCTGACCACTTCTGCCACACGATGAAATGCATGCGCCACACAAGTAAAATGAGTCAATTTAGGATATACAACAGATAATGCTTGTCCAGCTTTGACCATATAAGGGGCAGCATCGCTAATAAAGAATAACACATTATCGTACATAATACCCTTTGGCCACAGGATACCCATAGCTTCGTTGAACAGTTTAACTATAGTTTTGTTATTGCACTTTTCTAGAACATCACAATGTAAAAGAATTCGTTCAGAATATTGTTCACTTAACAAACCGATAACTACATTACCAACAAGTCTACCTTCTTTGTCGGGAGTCTCATCAATGGAAACCCAAATTGAACTATCTTTAATTTCATCTCTTATCTTCTGTATTGTCTCATCGTAGATGGATGGAGCATACGTCTTCCTAAGTGTTGACTCATCCGGGATTGTATGTTGAGTATATTTTTCAAGGAATTCTCTGAAGACCTTATTCTTTAGTTTGTAGAGAGGAATATCAGCAGAGATGAGAGAACGGCACAGGTCGATGTTAAACTCAGATCTTACATTCGATGTTGTTGGTTGTGTTAAAAACAATTGTCTCTGCTTGGAATTTAGTTGTTTGTTGGCCTGATGTTTACTAGTTGTAATGTGTTGTTGCACCAGGAACTTTTGTGTAGATGATACTGCACACTGACACAAATTACAAAATAATATTTTATTGTCAGTTGATAAACCATCTTCTTTAAATTCTGAAATGTAACTTGTTAGTTTTGATTTTAAATTGACTGAATGACGTACTTTTGGCATATTTACCGTCTTTATAGTATGATTTACAAAACTGAACCTATGTGTACTCTGACTGGCATTTAACTGTTGAGCTGCACAACTGAAGTCTGTTAAAAATTTTAAATTAAATTAATACAGTTTTGTAACTTACTTTCCCATTGTTGATAGGACTGCTAATTTTCAAATAACTCTGATGTTAAAGGGATTACTGAACATGTGTTTAAATCTCTATTGTTGAAATGTATTTTTAAAAGTTAATGGAATTTTGTTTTGTTTTATTGTTAAACCTAATATAATATGGACTGTTTTATATGAAATATGGAAAATATATGGAAATTAACGAAAATATGTACTAAACTCTAAAATATGGAAAAATATGGAAAATAAAAGTAGGATTTTTCAACCCTACACATTGTGAAACATAAAGATAATGCAAAATATAAATTATATTAGCTTTATAAGTAAATATGTATTTACATATAAATCCTTTCCCTGGTAATTATAAATCCATTCTTACCTTTCTGTTTCTGTCGAAGCTTTCTGGACTTTGATCATCAACTTGTTTCGGTACATTGAGATTTTCTTCATAGGCGCCTTACAATTTGGGCAAGCCTTCAATTCATTTACAGATTTCTCTACTGCATTAACAAGATCATTTATTATGAACTCCACAAACTTTGTACGTGAACGTGGTTTTTGAACATTTTTTTCTGAAAATGAATAAGCTATCTTTAGGAGACATACATATACTCATACATAAAGATAAAAAAAATATGCCTGATGTTCATGGATATGATTTCACTGCATCAAAATTCAACATTATTATTTCAAAGAAAGGAAGAAAGGGTTAGAAAAGAAAAAAAGAAAGAGAGAGACTACTCATTGAGAAAGGTTTGCCACCAACCTTGTAATTCCTATTGTTACAAAACAACTAGTTCATTTTGACAATTTATTCAAGCATTGCTCCTCCTCTGGTGTTATGTGTCAGTGGACGGGTTTCAGGATTGACCCCAAGTTAATTTTTATCATCCTTATCTCTCAGTCGGCCACTTCACAAGGATATTGAAAGCACAGATAGAATTTGTTTCAGAAGTCAATATTTCGATGCTTTATCACTGTTACTGTTATTACTCACAATCATGAATTTTGATACTTTATTTGAACGTATTAGTTAAAGAAGTGTGGAAATATAAATATATTTATATTTTCAGGACAAATGCATGCACTGTAACATACATAACGCACACCATTTATTCTCCTGTGCTCAGATCAAATTCAGAACAGATATGAAATATTACATCAATATATAAAATACCATTGCTGCACCTCCAAAATCCACTATATACATTTAAACAGATTTTTCAGGAGAGAGAAAAAATAAACATGATCACTTTTAATCACCTTGATTTTCAAAGCTATTTTCGGTACGGTACAGTTTCATCATTTTTCATGTAATGATTGAATGTAGCTTTGAAATTCAAGGGAACTGAAATTGACAATGTTTTTCTTTCTCTTGAAAAATCTGTATAAATGCATATAGCGAGTTTTGGAGGCACAGAGACGATATGCATTCTCTCCTCCAACTCCATATTTCTCTAACTCAACCAACAGTATCTTCTACGACTTTCTCTTGAAACAAGAAGTAACATCTCAAGCAAGCACAATTCAAACACAAATTTTCATATCTTTGCTTTATGCGAACTAAAACTTTAAAATTCACTTAAGAAACACAGAATAAAAATATTTCGAATCAAAGTTTTAACAATTTCAACTATACAATAATATAGTTGTTTATTTATACGATATATTAAAAATTGAAATAAGTTACTTTAACATAACAAATTTTTCGATAACACACGATTTGATACAATTTATTTAACACCTAGAATCACAACTGTACTTTGCTTACCGTCACTGTGCCTGTACACATACTGTGCGATTGGAAGTCGATTTTGTGGGGGAGTAAAAAACTTCACAAAAAATTGGTTGTGTATGTCACTGTGCTAAAACAAAAAAGGGAAAAACACTGGCGGAGAGGGGTTCGATCCAGTGCTGTGGACTGAACTTCGGCATAGCTCAATGGTGAGAGCACTTGGCATGTAGAACCAAAAACCCAGGTTCGATCCCCAGCACAGGCGAATTTTTCTCCTCTAATATTAATTATTACCATAACAGATGTATTCTGTAGGACCAAAAAATAATAATCTTTAGTAGATTCTTCTAGCAACAGTGCATATTACTGTACAGATTACTATGCATATTACTGTGGAATCCCGGCCACCAAGTCACTCAACTGAGTGCGCTCCTTGTATAATGGCAGTTGACTTAACATAAAATGTCAACATACATGCCCAACTTGGAGTCAGGCCACAAAGAGAAAAACACTGGAGGAGAGGGGTTCGATCCGGTGCTGTGGATTGAACTTCGGTGTAGCTCAATGGTGAGAGCACTTGGCATGCAGAACCAAGGACCCAGGTTCGATCCCTGGCACCGGAGCGAATTTTTCTCTTCTAATATTAATAAAATACACGTTTCTGAAAAATGTTACATGTTGGAACTTTTCAGTGTCATCTGTGTTCAGCTCATGAGCTTAGTTATTCTTATCTTTGTTATAAAACCGTGTTCTTTTTTTTTTTAGTTGATTATTTAACAATTCTGTATCAATGACTGTGTTATTTAGCGTCGATGAGATTGGTGATAGCAAGATGGTATATAACAAGATGAGACGGAGGATTCGCCATAGATTACCTGATATATGCCTTATGGTCAGTCCAAGTGGGAATTGAACCCACACCCAAGAGCAACTCCGGATTGACTGGCAAGTGTCTCAGCTGACTGAGCTACATTGGTGGCCATAAAACTTTGCTGACTAGCTTCCAGTGGTGGTAAATCCTATGCATTCAATGCTTTAGAGAACTCCAGGAAAAACAATTTAATTGTTTACTTCGGAATATGTACTATATGTCTTTCTCGTGTTAAATTTAATGAACCACAGGGATCGCACACATATACAAATACATGCTTACGAGGTTCAATTTCTCCTCTAAACCTCGCCGAGTCAGTGGTGTTTGAACAGCACAGCTGTAGTGACGTGATCGTGAGACAGCCGACAAGCGAAAGGCTTTGTGATGCAAACCAGAAGATAGCTCCAGTCTGTAGCTGAGATCGTGTACGTGTGTGTTACTGATTGTTGTATTTATTAATGGTTTCTTACAATCCTTTAAATGTCCACTTAGTCATTCTTGGTGTTTTCGTCTTAATATATTCATCTGTGAGTGTGACCAATGTTCGTTTCCAAAGAAAATGAATAGTGTTCAATATCTTTCATAAACACATTTTTCAGTTTTAATCTTGGAAGATAAGTGTACAATAAAGAAGCTTGGAAGGTCGTTACCTCAATTCTATTTAAAGCAAGCACAAACATGCCAAGGTAAGACATTTTGCAGGGCTTTCAATGTAAAAAAATATGAAAAATAAAACAGCTGGATTTGCGGTTGTGAATCTACAAATAAATTATCTTGTTTCCCATGCCTGCTATTTGTTAAGGGTAAAGATACGAGCTGGACATGCACTGGTGTGTCACATTTAAGCCATTTGACACGGCAAATTAAGAAGCATGAGGAATCTATTGCTCATAAGAATGCTTGCCTAGATTTATCAGTCCTTGGAAGAACAGAAATCAGACAACAGCTTAGCTAAGCTTCCAGGCAGAATATCGAAAGACAGAATGATAACATAAGGAAAAATCGCTGTGTTCTTTCAAAGATGATTCTTCATCGTCATCATCATCATCATCGTCGTCATCGTCATCATCATCACCATCATCATCATCAGGTTCATTTTAAGGCAATTATCTACTTTAAAGAACTGTAGTATTTTTTAATCTTTCAGAAATTAAATATTGTTTAAATTACTGGAAAACTATGTAACATCATAAAAGTAGTGAACCCCTTGTCATTTTAGGCACGAACCGCCACTGCTAGCATCATACTGTATTATAGATATTGTTTCATATGGAATATATATTGTGTATTGTTATTAAGTTTTATTTAGGTTAGTTGAATGTAGTTGTTATAAAAAAATATAAAGCAATATTGGTACTATATAATGTTTTTGTATTTTAAACAGTTTAATTAGTGTATTAAATCTTGTAAATTTGTAAGCTGTGTAGTAATTAGTGTCAATATTATTGTAAATGTAGCAAAATGGAAAAGCGGAACTCTCAACAGGCAGTCTCAAGAATTTTTTTTATGAATTAAATACAATTATAGTCACAATCATGCCATGGTATGAAAGAAAAATTTCACAACCTCGAGTAGGAATCGAACCTGCGACTTCCTGTTCTCCGGTCAGGTGCTCTACCACTGAGCTATCGAGTTCGTCTCACGCCAAAGGCTCGGAATTATTCTTTCATACTGGCGACTCTGTTATAGAGTACTGTCCATAGCGTCAGACAGTACTCTATAACAGAGTCGCCAGTATGAAAGGATAATTCCGAGCCTTTGGCGTGAGACGAACTCGATAGCTCAGTGGTAGAGCACCTGACCAGAGAACAGGAAGTCGCAGGTTCGATTCCCGCTCGAGGTTGTGAAATTTTTCTTTCATACCATGGCATGATTGTGACTATAATTGTATTTAATTCATCAATATGTCACATCAACGGACGTATATACGTCATCCAAACATTGTAAGATGAAGATTAAATTTTTTTTATATTTGCACGAATATTTCCAAGACAGAAAATGTGACAGTGCTTTATCTCTGTAACAAAAATAGCAAATTATGTTGCTGCTGTTCTTACATTGGAATGAATATTTTGAAAAGAATCATAATAGGAAAGTACCTACAAAATCTTAACAAATCAGCACTAGAGCGCTTTCAGAATAAGAAGGCATATAAGGCGGAGCTAGTTCAGGCCGGTCTATGTCGACTAGCCAGTGACAGTGAAGCGGTGTTGCCTAGTTAAATCATCGCGAAGTCTCGCTGAAGCGTCTCGTATTAGTTTCTTTCTTGCGCGCACAATACTTATGTCTAGGAATTAATTTTAAGCTATGGCATTCGATAGAGCTCCGAATTCTGAATCCAACAGTACAAGAATGACAATTGTATGTCAACTGGTTCGCGTGTTATCGCTTTAAGACTAAACAGAGATATCCAACCTACAGCATAGAACATATTTTGCTCTGAATTCCGTCTCTGTAAACGAAGATAGAATCTGTTTATTTTCAAATTCTGATGTGGACTGTTTTCTCTTGTGTGATGTGTAACTTACCGTAACAATGTCTCTTGAAGGGATTGCAATTGGCTCTGGTGTTTCATCTGTTATACGCAAAGGGATAGTCCAACACTAACAAGCGAGGAGTATGGTATTTATGTATATAATTTTTTTAAATGACTAATTTATGATTCAGTGCGTGTCAGTTCTTCACGAACAAAGAATCTGACTGCAGAGACGTGTGGTTTAGAAGTGAAGTACGTTATCTCATATTCTCGGACAGGACAAAGAGACAATTAAAATAGGTGGTATACTTGAATTTACCTCTCCTGGAAAATAAGACAAAACAAACGTGTTAATTATTTGTACAATTTTCAGAACCGTGTATTACTTCATCGTACTATATTTTAAATACATTAGTAGTATGTGTTAGCAGTGTCATTATAATAGAATGTGGAAAGAAGAAGAAAGTTGAGAATAATCATAGGTACGATTTTCACTTTTCATTGGAATATTATATATTGCATAAACATATGAGATATTTGGATGATATTGTAAACATAAACACTCCTGCCTCTTTTTTCATGAATTATACGAAGAGCATTAGCAACATTCTTCCTTAAGAGCATTAGAAAACTTTATAAAATGAAGCACATTAACTACATTTCACTTTTAAAATAAATACAGGCATGCTAGGAACGAGGAGATTTTATAATTCCAAAACTCAATTCCTCTTTTAAAAACCTTTCGTTATATGTGTATATATATATATATATATATATATATATATATATATATATATATATATATATACACACACATACCATTTATACCATTTTTTCTAATATACAATTTTATCTTCAATATATTAACGATATTATTGGATTACGGTTTTCATATTCGCTTCTGTACAACTACCTTCACTCGTAGGTTTATATTGCCACAGGCCAGAGTGATAGAACATAGAATCCTGGGACTTCTAGGTAGTATAAGCTTGAGGATTAAATTAAATTAGATAGACTTGATTTAATAAAGTAAAAGAAAGTAATCTTCAGTTTCAATATGAGTACTGAATTAGGTCTACATATGAACAGATATGCTTATATTCTCATAGCCGGATTCTTAGCCAGAATATGGAAAACTGGACCTCTATATATGTAAAAATTAGATGATAAAATAAAATTAGATAGACTTAGTTTATCAGAGAAAAATAAAATAATCTACAGTTCCAGTATGAGTACTGAATTATATATGAACACACATTATGATTACGTTGCATTATAGCCAGATTCGTAACCAGAATGTAGAACCCTGGACCCCTAGGTATGTATAAGCTAGAGAATTAAATTAAATTATATAGGCTTCATTTAACGGAGGAAAAATAAAATACTTTCCAACTTCAATACTAAATTACGTATCTACAGATATGTTTTCGTTTTGTTATCGCTAGATTCTTAGGCTGCCCGTACAAACAAACTGTACCTTATCTTTCCTCTGGAGAAATAAACAATAATAAATTCAGCTTTGCTGTACAAGGAAGTCTGAGTAAGAATTAAAACATTCTTTCTCAGACATTAGCAAAGTAAATTTCTACATATCTATCACTTTATTTCGCAAGTCAGTGACTCCAAGAGCTACTGATCTATGAAGCGAAGAAGTAATAAAAATTGAGATGAGAATTACTTCAGTAAGAGTAATTATATTTAAACATTACACACAATGAAGAAACAGGTCTCGACCCGCTCGCTCAGCGAGAGGGCTGCAACTGATATGTTCTGTCCTTATCTGTTGTCTCTGTCTTCCACGTCTCGTGCACCGTGCACTGTGTGACAACGTCGAACTGTTGCTAGCACTCAATTGGCTTAGGCCATATGCCTTCTTATTCTGAAACCGCTATAATCAGGATTTCAGCACAAGTAACAATGTAATTTTCTAACCACTGTTGAAAGCAATTAACAATGTAATTTTCTAACCACTGTTGAAAGCAATCTTAATTCGTAGACCACAAAATTGTTTACCTGCAAGATTTTGTAACAATAAACTGTTTCATCAGAGATCGACTCGGTCTGACCCAACTCTAAAGAGACTAAAATTGGTTGACAAGACAATTTAAATGGCAAATTAACGAATATTCCAAACTCACTATTGAGAGCTGAATTATTTCTGTTCTAATGTGTTCTGACTTAAATGCTTCAATGATTCTGTGGACTTTTCTTTGCAGGAGAATCTACATAGTCTCACCACAGTCTAGTATATACAGTCACGAAGCTTAATACTTACTAAATATGCAAACATAGACAGTTGAAATGTGCATCCATAGATAGTTGCTCACCACCAGGATCGCTACTATCGTCTCATCACAGACTCTTTCCCTAGCAGACCATAAAATGTATTGTACTTTCGATATCATGTTCTTTTGAAAAAATTAACGCCTTCCTTCCACTATTGAAATATGAAATACATAAGGTTTATATATTATTTTCATAAAATAGCCTATATATTCTATAAACTTACCTTCCTGGATCTTTCGGAAGAAGCATAACTCTAACCTATTTTTCTTACAATTTATAGTACTACAAACGTCTCCTTTCCCATATTATTATTCAAATTATTGTATTTTAGCCATTTACAGTTATTACAACCGATAACGAACATTTCACAGTTTACATAGCTTTTCACAAAAATGCGAAATATGGCACAGTCAATGCCTTTTCGATCTAGACCAGGCTATAATGTTTGTTCGGGTTTTCTATTTCAGTGTACGGAGCTCAGTAAAATATTATAACTTTATTGCTTATCATTGCTAAGCTTTATTTAGTGTAATGTGTCCATAAGTTCCCTTTACTTCTTGTTGCATACTATGTTGCAGAAATAATTACAAAAATGTGTTATTTTAATATGAAGAGAATTTTACATGTTAACATAATCTGTTCGCATCAACATTTCAAGTTTAGAATGGAAAGTATTTTGAGGTTTAATAAAAAAGAATTTATATTGTCATTTCAATTTAGCACATCTACCTTCCCTAATTTTAGACAAAACATTTACCATACCACTCCTATGAAATTCGTGTACGGACAATTGTGTTACTTCGTCTCTTGGGTAGTAGATAAATACAATTCAATTGTAGTATTAAAATACAGACAAATTGAATGTCTGGGGTATCATACATGACATTATGCTTAATTATAATGTATGATTGCGAATTTAGGAATATAAGTTAAATATAGTAAACATAACCTATAATTTTCATATGAATGGCAAGGCATTGGAGATCACTAAATTTAGACAGAAAGGGGCAACTGGTACAGTAAACATAACCTATAATTTCAACATATCTAAAGATCCATGCGGTGCAATTGAAAATTATTGAATCGTGCATAAATGAATGTACAAGAATTTCGCAATATTTAATCGAAATAAAGGCATGTATTACACATACGAACAACGTAATTTTCACACAATAAATAATATTAGAACTTAACTCGCAAGTGAATTATGTCTGAAGTGTCTCATAATCATTGTTTTAAATTTTATTAATGGAATTACACTACATTTTAGAGAAACATATGTTACTGTTTATGCATTCCAACTAATTTATATGGTTGAAACGCCCCCCTTCATGATCGGGTTAAGAGAGTTACATGGTCTGCCTTACGGCCTGTATTAGATCACGATGGCTGTGGTACAGTCTATTGTTCCTGGTACTCACAGCGCACCAAGCGGCTAGCAACTATCGCGAGAATTGCAAAAATTCATCCCAAGCTTCGTGACTGTATAGCAGACTGTGGTCTCACTGGGCTTCATTACAGATTCCTCTTTCCCCTCCATGAATAAAGTTACAGAGATTTTAAATTTTATAAATAAGTGTACTATGAACAAATCATTTATGAAAGTAAATTTAAATGAAGGACAACTAACTTTTCTTCATTCTGCTATAGTACTCTTGCAATCTTTCTTCCACCAGAACTGTAGTAGCTTCATTTACTACATTCGTTGGATTTGAAGATGAAAGTAGATCTGCAATGACTTCTTCCACTTCCTGGGCTTCAGTGATAAGACCATCATCAAGAAGTCTTAACTTTGTTACGAAAAGATGCTTAGAAACTCCTGGAAAATAAATTAATGGTTTATGTAGTTACGTAGAAATATAAAAAATCATAATTATCAGTATTACTATGAAGATAAATTCAATAAGTGGCCAAAGGGAAATGATCCTGTATCCAAGAAATATCAATTTTCACTTTCGGAGATAATTGTAATGAACTGAAGCCAAATACTATCTTTTTTTTTTTTCGTACCTGAAAAACAGACTATTATTTGTCAAAAAAAAAAAAATACTCCAAGTGCCGTTCATATAATACAAAGTCAAGATAAAGTAGTCTGACATAATATTGTCTATTTTACAGGAAAAAGCCTTCATGGTTAGCAGTAGCTGTAGTATTAGCAGCATAAACAGTAGCGGGGTGGTCATTAGTAGCAGCAGGAGAAGTAGCAGTAGTGGTGGTGGTGGTAGCAGCTGCAGCAGCAGTAGTAGCAGTATTAACAATAATAGCTACAGCAGTGGTGGCAGTGGCAGTGGTGATGGTGGTTAGCAGCAATAATAATACATGTGTTCTTTTGATTATTCTTATAACTTAAGTTTATTTTACAACATCCAAATCATTACCTTCAAAGCACAGTAGGGAAGCATGAAAATAACAGTTCTAAGGTAAATGAAAAAGTACAAATCTGAAGTCCATACTTGAACACTTTCACGTACAGACCTATGTAAACCTGCTTGTTGCAAAGTATGGTGTTAAGTTCATAAACTTTGCCTAGGGATCCAATGTAAAAGCAAAACCATATAAACACATTTGGCTATTATAACTTAGTTTGCAATTCATTTTTAAAGAAGATCAAGAGTGTTGCCACGTTCTCTCAAAAACGGTGATGCACCTTCTTCTTTGATAATTCAGATAAGATTGGTTGCTAACTGGGAGGCAAATTATTGATGCAGAATATGTGTAAAAATTAATAATTTTAAAAAGTTATAATAGCCATGTGTGTTTATATGGATTTGTTTTTACTTTTGATCCCTAAGCAAAGATTATGACCAACCCTGCACATAGTAAGTCATTGTATTTAACTGAATATATTAGAGCTACATGTAAGCTAATCTACTACTAAAAATAGTCTACATTACCGGTATATATTGAAATATACTGATCCTCTCAAAACAAGATTGATTAATTTATGTTGTTGATGTTTTCTAATGCCAGGCATTTGA